>NC_050576.1:286143486-286443486 GCF_011100635.1 Trichosurus vulpecula | reverse complement strand
GGGCTCCAGCCCAGGACAGCCTGGATGGTCTCTGGGTGAGGTCTATCCCACACAGAGCTGGGAGCTGGGAGCTGGGAGCTGGGAGCTGGGAACGGAGTGGAGCAGAGCCCAGCCTCAGCGGCGTGGACCAACAAGACCAGCAACCAGGCAGAGCATGCCCTAGCGCCCTGAATCAGTGAGCTGCGGCAGTTACAAGACTTCTCAACCCACAAACACCAAAGACTGCAGAGAAGGTTAGTGGGAAAAGCTGCAGGAGTGGAAGGAGTTCGCAGTTCGGCTTCCAGCCCCGGGGGCAGCGGAGGTGGGGCAGCTATGGCTGTTGCTGCTTCCGACTCCAGGCCCACCTGGTGGGAGGAATTAAGTGGTGGATCAGAGCAGGGGTGCACAGCCTGCTGAAGATCTGAGCCCAGTTCGGGTTGGGGGTTCTTGGGGAAGGAGCAGTGCTGGTGTGGCAGAGCTGGCACCTCCCCCTCAAACGTGGAACATAGAACTCTGTAGTCTACAAGCAGTCATACCCCACTGAAAAACTCAAAGTTAGTTGGCTGGGAATATGACCAGGCAGCGAAAACGCACCGAGATTCAGTCTCAGACTTTGCATTCTTTCTTTGCTGACAAAGAAGACCAAAACATACAGACAGAAGAAATTAATAAAGTCAAAGAGCCTACAACAGAAACCTCCAAGAAAAACATGAACTGGTCCCAGGCCATGGAAGAGCTCAAAAAGGATTTGGAAAAGCAAGTTAGAGAAGTAGAGGAAAAATTGGGAAGAGAAATGAGAATGATGTGAGAAAACCATGAAAAACAAGTCAATGACTTGCTAAAGGAGACCCAAAAAAATACTGAAAAATACACTGAGGAAAACAACACCTTAAAAAACAGACTAACTCAAATGGCAAAAGAGCTCCAAAAAGCCAATGAGGAGAAGAATGCCTTGAAAGGCAGAATTAGCCAAATGGAAAAGGAGGTCCAAAAGACCACTGAAGAAAATACTACTTTAAAAATTAGATTGGAGCAAGTGGAAGTTAGTGACTTCATGAGAAATCAAGATATTATAAAACAGAACCAAAGGAATGAAAAAATGGAAGACAATGTGAAATATCTCATTGGAAAAACCACTGACCTGGAAAATAGATCCAAGACAGATAATTTAAAAATTATTGGACTACCTGAAAGCCATGATCAAAAAAAGAGCCTAGATATCATCTTTCAAGAAATTATCAAGGAGAACTGCCCTGATATTCTAGAGCCACAGGGCAAAATAGAAATTGAAAGAATCCATCAATCGCCTCCTCAAATAGATCCCAAAAAGAAATCTCCCAGGAATATTGTCGCCAAATTCCAGAGCTCCCAGATCAAGGAGAAAATCCTGCAAGCAGCCAGAAAGAAACAATTTGAGTATTGTGGAAACCCAATCAGAAAACCCAAGATCTGGCAGCCTCTACATTAAGAGTTCGAAGGGCTTGGAATACAATATTCCGGAGGTCAATGGAGCTAGGATTAAAACCTAGAATCACCTACCCAGCAAAACTGAGTATCATGCTCCAAGGCAAAATATGGATTTTCAATAAAATAGAGGACTTTCAAGCTTTCTCAGTGAAAAGACCAGAACTGAATAGAAAATTTGACTTTCAAACACAAGAATCAAGAGAAGCATGAAAAGGTAATCAAGAAAAAGAACAAGAAAAAGAAATTGCAAGGAATTTACTAAAGGTGAACTGTTTTGTTTACATTCCTACATGGAAAGATGATGAGTATGATTCATGAGACCTCAGTATTAGGGTAGCTGAAAGGAATATGCATACATATATGTTTATGTATATATATGGGTGAATGTGTATGTATGTATATATCTATGTGTGTGTGTGTATGTATATATATATATATATGAATAGAGAGAGAGAGAGAGGACACAGGGTGAGTTGAAGATGAAGGGAAGATATATAAAAGAAATAAAATCAAATTAAGGGATGAGAGAGGAACATACTGAGAGAGGGAGATAAGGAGAGATAGAATGGGGTGGATTATCTCACATAAAGGAGGCAAGAGCAAGCAGTTCTGTGGGAGGAGGGGAGAGGGCGGATGAGGGGGAAAAAGGAGTGAACATTGCTCTCATCAGATTTGGCCTGAGGAGGGAATACCATACATACCCAATGGGGAATCTTACCCCACAGGAAAGAAGAGGGAAGAAGATAAAAATAAATGGGGGGGATGATGGAGGGGAGGGCTGATGGGGGTGGAGGTAGTCAAAAACAAACACTTTTGTAAGGGGACAGGGTCAAGGGAGAAAATTCAATAAAGGGTGATGGGTTGGGAAGGAGCAAAATATAGTTAGTCTTTCACAACATGAGTATTGTGGAAGGGTTATACATAATGATATGCATGTGGCCTATGTTGAATTGCTTGACTTCTTAGGGAGGATGGGTAGGAAGGGAAGAGGGGAGAGAATTTGGAACTCAAAGTTTTAAAAACAGATGTTCAAAAACAACAAAAATATTTTTGCATGCAACTAGAAAATAAGATACACAGACAATGGGGTGTAGAAATTTATCTTGCCCTACAAGAAAGGAAGGAAAAGGGGATGGGAGGGGAGCGCTGACTGGGGAACAGGGCAACCAGAATATACGCCATCTTGGAGTGGGTGGGAGGGTAGAAATGGGGAGAAAATTTGTAATTCAAACTCTTGTGAAAATCAATGCTGAAAACTAAATATGTTAAATAAATTTAAAAAAAAACAAAAAAAAAGAAAAAAGTTAAGGAGGTAAACAGAATTTTAGAAAAGGCAGATATGATATACCTCTGGAGAAAACTGAATGGGGATAAAAAGGAATATACTTTTTTTCTCAATGGTACATGGCACATACTCAAAAATTGACCACGTACTAGGGCATAAAAACCTCACAATCCAGTGCAGAAAGGCAAAAGTAGTCAAAGCATGCTTTTCAGATCTTGATGCAATAGGAATTATTTGTAACAAAGAACCAGGGAAAAATAAGCTAAAAATTAATTGGAAACTAAATAATCTAATTCTAAAGAATGAGTGGGCCAAAGAACAAATCAGAGAAACAATTAATAACTTCGTTCAAGAGAATGACAATAATGAAACAACATACCAAAACTTATGGGATGCAGCAAAAGCAGTTCTTAGGGGAAGTTTTATATCTCTAAATGCTTACATGAATAGAATAGGGAAAAAGGAGATCAATGATCTGGACATACAGCTGAAAAAGCTAGAAAAAGAGCAAATTGAAAATCCCCAATTAAATACCAAATTAGAAATACTGAAAATCAAAGGAGAGATTAATAAAATTGAAACCAAGAAAACTATTGAATTAATAAATAAAACAAAGAGCTGATTTTATTAAAAAATCAATAAAATTTATAAACTTTTGGTCAATTTGATTAAAAAAAAGAAAGAAGAAATTCAAATTACCAGTATCAAAAATGAAAAGGGTGAAGTCACCTCTAATGAAGAGGAAATTGAAACAGTAATTAGGAATTATTTTGCCCAACTGTATGCCCATAAATTTGACAACTTTAGGGATATGGATGAATATCTACGAAAACATAAATTGCCCCAGTTAACAGAAGAGGGAGTAAAATTTCTAAATAATCCCATCTCAGAAAAAGAAATTAAGCTAGTCATCAATGAACTCCCTAGGAAAAAATCCCCAGGGCCAGATGGTTTTACATGTGAATTCTATCAAACATTTAAAGAACAATTAATTCCTATACTTTATAGACTATTTGGGAAAATAGGGGAAGAAGGAGTCCTACCAAATTCTTTTTATGACATAAATATGGTACTAATACCCAAACCAGATAGAGTCAAAACAGAGAAAGAAAATTATAGACCAATTTCCCTAATGAATATTGATGCAAAAATTTTAAATAAAATATTAGCAAAAAGATTGCAGCAACTGATCACCAGAATAATACACTATGACCAAGTAGAATTTATTCCAGGAATGCAAGGCTGATTCAATATTAGGGAAACCATCAGTATAATTGATTATATCAACAACAAAACTAGCAGAAACCATATGATCATCTAAATAGATGCAGAAAAAGCCTTTGACAAAATACAACACCCATTCCTATTAAAAAACACTAGAAAACATAGGAGTAAATGGAGCCTTCCTTAAAATTATAAATAGCATCTACCTAAAACTATCAACAAGCATTATTTGTAATGGGGATGAGTTAGATGCATTCCCAATAAGATCAGGGGTGAAACAAGGAATGTCCGTCATCACCCCTACTATTCAATTTGGTACTGGAAACGTTAGCTGTAGCAATAAGAGAAGAAAAAGAAATGGAAGGAATTAGAATAGTCAAAGAAGAAACTAAATTATCACTTTTAGCAGATGATATGATGATTTACTTAGAGAATCCTAGAGGATCAAGTAAAAAACTACTCAAAATAATAAACAACTTTAGCAAAGTTGCAGGATATAAAATAAACCCACATAAATCCTTGGCATTCCTATACATTACTAACAAAGCCCAACAGCAAGAGATGAAAGAGAAATTCCATTCAAAGTTACTGTAGACACTATAAAATATTTGGGAGTCTATCTGCCAAGACAAACCCAGGGCCTATACGAACATAATTATGAAACACTTTTCGCACAAATAAAGTCAGATCTAAATAAATGGAAAAATATAAGTTGCTCATGGTTAAGCCAAGCTAATATAATAAAAATGACAATTTTACCTATGTTCATCTATCTATTCAGTGCCATACCAATCGAACTACCAAAAAGTTATTTTACAGAGCTAGATAAAATAATAACAAAATTCATCGGGAAGAATGAGAGGTCTAGAATATCTAGGGTATTAATGAAAAGAAATGCTAGGGAAGGTAGCCTAGCCATATCAGATATTAAACTGCACTATAAAGCAGCAGTCATCAAAACTGCTTGGTACTGGCTAAGAAACAGAGTTGTAGATCAGTGGACTAGGATAGGTACACAAGATGAAGAAGTCAACGACTATAGCAATCCACTCTTTGATAAACCCAAAGAATCCAGCTTCTGGGCTAAGAATTCACTATTTCACAAAAACTTCTGGGAAAATTGGAAAATGGTAGAGCAGAAACTGTGCATAGACCAATATCTTACACCATATACCAAAATAAAGTCAAAGTGGGTTCATGATTTAGGAATAAAGGCTGATACTATAAGCAATTTGGGAAAGCAAGGAATTGTTTACCTATCAGATTTATGGAAAAGAAAAGAATTCATGATACAACATGAGATAGAGAGCATTACAAAATGCAAAATGGATAATTTTGATTATGTTAAATTGAAATGTTTTTATATAAAATAGCCAATGCAACAAAGATTAGGAGAGAAGCAGAAAACTGGGAGAAAATCTTTACAACCAATATCTCTGATAAAGGCCTCATCTCTAAAATATACAGGGAACTGAGCCAAATTTATAGGAATACAAGTCATTCCCCAATTGAGGAATGGTCAAAAGATATGAACAGGCAGTTTTCAGAGGAAGAAATTAAAGATATCTATAGGCATATGAAAAAATGCTCTATCACTACTGATCAGAGAAATGCAAATCAAAACAGCTCTTAAGTACCACATCTCTCCTGTCATATTGGCTAAAATGACAAAACAGGAAAATGATAAATGCTGGAGAGGATGTGGGAAAATTGGAACATTGTTACATTGCTGGTGGAGTTGTGAACTGATCCAGTCATTCTGGAGAGCAATTTGGAACTATTCCCAAAGGGCTATAAAACTGTTCATACCCTTTGACCCAGCAATACCACTTCTAGGGTTGTATCCCAAAGAGATCACACAAGTGGGAACAGGACCCATGTGCACGAAAATATTTGTAGTAGCAAAGAATTGGAAATGAAGGGGATGCCCATCAATTGGATAATGGCTGAACAAGTTGTGGTATATGAATGTAATGGAATACTATTGTGCTGTAAGAAATAGGGATGATATGGACTTCATACATGATACAATGCTGAGTGAGTGGAGCAGAGCCAGGAGAATATTATACACAAGCACAGATATATGGATTCTGTGATGACCAACCCTGACAGATTTTGCTCTTCTCAGCAACACAAGGTGCAAAGATGACTCCAAAGGACTCATGATGGAGAATGCTATCTACATCCAGAGAAAGAATTATGGGGTCTGAATGCAGATTGAGGCACACTTTATGCTCTCCTTTTTTTTTTCCTCTTTTGTATTTGTTTTTGGGGTTTTTTTTTTGGTCCTGTTTCCTCTTTCTCATGATTCATTCCATTGGTCATAATTCTTCTTCACAACTTGACTAGTGTGTTATACATAGAAGATATATCATATTCCATGCTGTCTTGGGGAGGGATGTGCGGAGAGGGGGAAGAACACCTGGAACTCAAAATTATGTAGAACTGAGTGTTGTAAACTAAAAATAAAAACTCTCAAAAAAAAAGAGTTCTTAACTTGAAAAAAACAGAAAGTAACAAATGCCTACCTTATCCATAGATAGTTTAATTTTTAAAAAAGGGAATAATTATACAGTTGAGATGTGAGAGGGAGAACTGGCACAAAGGAATTAGATGGGGGAGTAGGACTGGTGTTCTGGAACCCTGCTTTCATAGGGAATATGTTTAAGAGGGAACAATACACATATATCTAAAAGGGTATTAACGTCTTCTGAATTCAGAAAGAAATAAAAGCCTATAGGGATAGGGCAGGGGGAAAGGATAAAGGAGGGAAATTTAGAGGGAAGGGTGAGGGACTAGGATAAGGGACACCATATTAGGGTATTTAGATTAATGGAAAAGGAAGGACAAGGGAGGGATCCGTGGAGTGGGGGGGTAGTAGGTTAAGTAATAGGAAGGCAAGGTAGTGGGATGAAGTAAAGTAGAGGAGTCAGAAGAGATAGGAAATAAGAGATATGCACAAACAAATAAAGAGCAGCAGTAGAATTTGTAAGGGAGAAAGGAGCAGGAGTGACAATCATGAACTCAGACAAAGTTAAGGCTTAAATACATTTAAATCAAAAGAGAAAAATACAGAAACTATGCTATGTGTCAGCCACAGTCATTAATGTTGTTTTAAACTCCTTAAAATAACTAGACAATATAAGGTCAGAATATTGCTTTTGTGTAGCATATAACAAGTACTTGGAAAATTATGGAAAGACTTGGACTTATAAAAGAAGAGGTTATTCATTCTCAAATAAACAGAGGACAAATAAATATAATACAGTGTTACATTTATGCATATGAATGTTTATGTCTATATATCAATTTAGAGATATCTAAGTATATGTATGTGTAAGAAGGGTATATATATATATATATGTGTGTGTGTGTGTGTGTGTGTGTGTGTGTGTGCGTGTGCGTGTGTATGTATGTGGATATATGTATGCATATATATGTGGTCTATATACATACATATGTGTATATATGCATATATACATACATGTGTATGTGTATGTATGTGTATAAATTTGTTGTTTTCTAAAAGAAGATGTAAGATGGCCACTGATACACGTACTCTGCCAGTATAAAATCAAAGCTAGAAAAGACCTGATTCCCATGTAGATACTGCTAAATAAACTGAATGTGATCAAATCAAATTAAATACCCATTTCAAGAGATTTGGTCTTTTTGTTTTTAAAGAATCAACTATCAAAAATAAACCCAAACCCACCCCATTTTAAAGTAATTCACTCTCCCAAAATATATAAGAACTATTTCACTTGATAGAGATTTATTCCAACAGCATTTTATAGCATGGGATTCTAAGGGTCTAAATCACAAAATTTCATAACATTAGAAGGCTAATGACTAAAGTATGTGTGATTGTGGTAACAGTAACAGCCCCAAACATGAAAGCAGCCTCCTTCTCTTAGGTGTTCTGACAGGCTGATATTAAAGAGCTGCAAGTGTCAGAAGACATAGGAAATCCACTAGGCTCTTTGACAGGTTTTACTGTGCACTGTTTGTACTGTCAAGGTGGTGGATATGACAAACCTGAGAGATGACAGTAATAGGGGTGTTTAGGTAAGAGAACACTCTTAATAGAGATGCCACTGTTGACAAGAACATGCTTGTGTTAAGAAAAGAGTCCTTGCTTTCACTTGCTACTAGAAATTCCTAAGCCCATTTGCTAAATCTGTTTTGCCCAATCTTACCAAAACAATTTTTAGGGAATTTTTTTTGGGGGGGTCAGAGTAAAGGATAGAGAATTGCCCATTATAATGTCCCATTTGTGTTTCAAGATAGTTCAGGCCAACATACAATGGATATTCTTGGGTTAAGGCATTTTTTTTCCTTTCCTAACTTGTCAGTCTTCGCACACTTGACTCTCCCCACAGCCCCACAGTACTCAGTATGATCCAGTGACACATGGCTCATTACTGTTCTTTGCACCAGACACTCTGTCTCCTGACTAGGCATTTTCACTGGTTATCTTCTGTTCCTGAACAACTCTTCCTCCTCATATCCACCTCTTGGCCTCCCTGGCTTCCTTCAGGTCCCAACTAAAATCCCATGTCTACAGGAAGCCTTTCTCAAGCCTCCTTAATTCTAGCACCAACCCCCTGTTAATTAGCTAAGATTTATCTTGTATATGTCTTGTTTGTACTTCTGTACATTTATATTTATATATTGTCTCTTTCATTAGACTGGAAGCTCTCTGAGAGCAGGAACTCTCTTCTGCTTTTCTTTGTCTACCTAGTACCTGTTACATAATAGGTGCTGAATAAATGACTTTGTAGTGATTGCGAAATTAAGGTTCTTCTTTCCACCACCATCCTGCTGATTATTCTTAAAGACAAAACTTGAAGAAGATATATTCTTAACATTTCTGATCAAATTCCCTATGGTCTTTCCTAATTCCCCAAGTGAGCTTTCTCTCTTTTCTCAAACTTATGGTCTATACTGTCCTCTGTTAATATGTTTAAGCAACTTGAAGACAGAGGCTATTGTTCCTTTTTTCTTTATATCACCAATACCTAGAATTGGCACTACTTATTAGTTTGAATTTTAAACTAATTTTTTATTTAAATATATACATATACATATATATATATAAATACATTTTAGTCTGTCTTCCTTCCTTCTACATTTTTTGTTGCTATTTAATTTGTTGCTACAAAAATAGAAAGTAGTAAAAATGTCTAAATCTGACCTCCCTAGCAAGAGGCCACTTCATAGTTCCTTGAAATCATCCAAAAATAGTTTATTCTGACTCTGTATGCATACTCAGTGGTGGAGCACTTGAGAGAATGGACTGCCAATTGGGAAATGGTGCCAAATGAATGGGTGTGATTTTTTTTAAATTCTTTTCACTTGTGATGTCTAATACTCATCTAATTATAATGATTTTAAATTCTCTCTAGGCTAAAATTAAACTTGGCTTCCTAGATAGCAAAACAAATGACTGTTCCTCCAAACTACCCAGTTTCCATTTCCTCTCAAGCTAACTGATCACAAATTGGTTAAAAGTAGAAATATTCAAATTGCTGGATTCAGGCACTGTTGAAACCTATTTCAAAAGGGTCAGGTATTTGAGAGGAAAGAGTGATCTAGTGCCATGCTGTTAGAAATGTAGATGAACAATTCATTGGATATTATAAAATCCCACACCTTATATAAATAGTTTCATTCAGCACCTCCTTCAAAAGGTAGGTCAACCAAAAGTCATTGGCTGAAATTGCCTGTTTTGTATGTCTCAGTGCCCTAAGTGCTGTCTCAAGTTTGAGACAAAAATACAATTTAATTAAATGTTAAAACATTTGAGTAAGAAACTGAATAGCATTTAAGATGTAGTTGCATAAAAAGACTTATTTTCAAAGCCATAGAAGTAATGAATAAATTACACATCATGTCTCCATAAACTAAATAGCCAAGAAATGATCTCATGCTAATTTTTCATGTGGCTGATTTTAAGAAAGCATGGAAAACAAAAGAAGTAATTGAATATTGGAAAGAAGTAAACCTCCCAATCTTCAAAAAAAATGAAGAGAGATTATTGAAGCTGTGGACCAATGAATTGTACCGTATGTTTCTCTGTTAAAATTCTAGGATGATTTATTAAAAAATTTTTGAGGGCGCAGAGCCACTAAAGTGAGAAGCGGTGATCACCATGAGTCAAACTGGGTTCACTATTAACAAGTCATACATATTAACCTCATTTCTTTGTTTGACAGATTTCTTAGATTTGTAGTTCAGAGGAAATGCTCTAGATCTTGTAACAACAATGTTGCTAGCAGCTACTGTGACTGTGTAAGACCAACAACAAGAGCACAGAGAAGGGCTGCCAACACAGATTCTTTGATCTGCTTTTCTAAGGAAAGCAACTTTAAGGGGTTAACAATCTCAGTTTAATTAAATATACATATATCATTCACTTAGTTCAGGGGGAAAAGATCAGCCCCCTGAACTTCAAGGCAAATACAAACAGAAATTACAAACAGAGACAATATAAACAAATCAAGATTTCCGTGTAACCAAATAATGATACATAGTTACCAGAGAAGTGCCAACATCTGGGTTATAAAGCCGGGGCGGGGGCAGTTTCAACAGCTTGCCAAGAGTCTTGTCACCAACATTCTTTCAATGAATGTACCCCTAAAAGTCAAAGGCCAACCTCAGATCTTATATACATGTCTCAGGGCCCTGGAGCACTTGATTACCCCAGTGCTGAGAAGCACTCAAACAAAGAACAGTGAAAAGTCCCATTTTGCTTGCCATTACATTTGAAAGGCAAGACTCATCAAAGGTACTTGATTACCTCAGCATTCCAAAACAGAAGACAACAAAAAAGTCCTGCCCTGATTACCATTACAGACCTATGTGCTTGAATTTCTGCAAGGCATCTGACAAGGTTTATCTCAAAAGCTGAAAGAACATGGCATGGATTCCATATAAATTGATTCAAATTTGGTCGAGTATTGATTAAGGGATGACTAACAAACTGGATTTAGATCTCTGGAGGCATGCCACAGAGTTCTGTCCTCAATCTCTCATGTTCAACATTTTTAACAATCATTGGAGAGAAGATAGCAAATCTTAATTATGATATTTGCAGATAAGACACAAGGAATGATATTGTAGCAAATATTTTGGATAACAAAATCAGTATCCCAAAAGATCTCTGGAACAATGACTTAAAGCCAACAAGACAGAATTTAGTAGTGACAAATGTCATGTCATTCTCTTCGGTTCTAAAAATCAATTGTGCTAGTGTAGAAAAAGGGAGATCTGACTTAGTAACAAGACAAATAAAGATGCAAGGATTTTTATTGGAAGTATAATATCATTATACTAATATTCTAATATTGTGTAATATTAGATATATTAGATATAATATATTATGTAATATTATATAATAACATTAAAAGTATAACATTAAGGAAAAATAAGGTAATATTCTGACTATATACTAGTAAGGCCACAACTGAGGTATTTTGTTCAGTTGTGGATCCTGCACTTTAATAAGACATTATTTTTAAAAAAGCAACATATCTAGAAGATGGTAACTAATATGGAGAAGCATCTTGAATCCATATCTTTTGAGGATTTGTTGAAGGAACCAGTAATATATAACATGAAAAAGGGAAGACTATGCCAGGGGTTAGACTCATTCTGTGTTAATCCAGAGGTCTATACTAGGACTCAAATGATGGAATTACAGTGTACAGATCAATATAAGGAACAATTTTCTAACACTTAGAAATCTGTGAAAAGGAAATGGGTTGTTTTGTTTAGATAGAGAATTCTCCATCACTTGGTTGTTCAAGGAGTATCTGGTGATAACTTGTTGGGAATTATGGCAGATTAGACTAAACTAAGGTCCCCTACAATTCTATGATCCTAGTGAATGTAGAAATCCAGCAATATGAATAATGTGACTAATAGAGGTCATCGAGATAAAGAAATCAACCTTTAATATGTGCAAAATGGACCCAAGACATCTGTATTTTCAGAGGCACATTTATATGTGATTGACATACAAGAATATCATAACCCTTACATTTCATAATTTCATGACAGGAAACAACAAGCAAGAGGAAAAATGCTACAAGCTGAAAACATTTAAGACTAGGGAATTCAATTGATTCTTTGAGAAATAAATTCACCAAAACTGTAGTTTTGAGCACAAATAGGCTTTTTGCATAAGCCAGTATTTGTGCTATGAATCAGATCCATTCAAAACCTTGCTATTTTAGAAGGCCCTCAAAAACCTGCCTACTAACTGGTTGTTTTAAAAGGAATCTCTCCCCAGCCACAGAAAATATACCACCATAACCATGTAGCCAACAGGAAGCAGATGGTGGAACAACTATCTGGCGAATTGGGGCAGCATGGTCGGCCAATCCAGAGAGTGAATGCCAAGAAATTCATTCGGATTCTGTGCGAATGTTTTCAATCTGCTTTTGGCTATAATGACTACTTAAGCTTTCTTAAAAAAAAAAACTTTATATTATTTCAGTCCATAGAAATCCTAAACATTGACATGGTAGGCTACTCCTTTTTTAATAATTTAAAATAGGAGCTATTCAGCCTTATTTAAAGAGTTCTAAATTTAAATTTTGATTACATATTTTAATATTAATCATTAATGCACATGGAGTTAATAACTTATTCAAACTTGTCTGCAATTTAGATTATCATAACATTAAAACAAATATGTCACATCAAAGGCTCACACCATTGTTAATGATTCAGCAATTCTGTTAACATTTGTGGTATATTTTAATCCTGGCTCACAGCACAAAGTAGTCCATCAATCAACAGACATTTACTGAGTCACTACTATGTGGCAGGATCTGGAAATACGAATACAAGGATGAAACACTTTTTATTCTCCACTAGTACCATCCAAGAAAGGGTGTTTTAAAAAATGGGTGTTTTACTTTTTTTTCAATTAATAAGCATTATCTTCTTTCCCTCATACCTCCCTTCCCCACTGGAAAACAAAATAGTAAAAAGATAACCATCGTAACAGATAAGCATAGTCAAGCATGTCAAATGCCTTCATTGGCCATTTTCAAAAATCACATTGTTTAAACAGAAGTTTAAGGCACCTCTTTTTTCCTGAGAAAAACATGATGCCCATCACAATTTTAAAAGAGCTAATAGACTCATCTTGGCTTCTAGTATACTTTTCTATGCAAAATAAATTCAAAATCTTCAAATGGTAGGACTAGCAGTGTTGGCAGAATTTTTTGGATCTCTGTAACTGAAAAAGTTAACCAAATCTAAGCCAAAACTAGTTATAAGGTTTAGTTGGGTTTATTTGCCAGTAGAGGGTGGCAGAGGCATGAGTCCACCCAGTTGGTGGCCTGACCAGTTTGAACTGTATGAGGAGAAATGCAGACCATCCTACCACCACTGGCAACCTATCCACACCCAAGAGGGCCTAGACCACAAGGTATGGCATATTCAACTGGACTACAGGAACAAAACCTGACAAGTAAACAAAAGAGAAAATTCAAGGTATAAGTAATTATCTGAGAGAAGCCCTTCCAGGGAAGGAGATTTATGCCATAACTGGAGGAATCTGATATCAGAGGTGCAGGGATACATGCTTTTTCATGGTCTGGCATCAGGCTGATGGCTGACCTCTCCCCACTTTGATCCTTAAAAGGTATCCTGATCGCTCATTGAAATTCAACAATTTCAATGAATTCTGGTTGCTTAAATGCCTTACTTTGATGATTATCAAAATTCCAAGGTATCTTTAGGAATAAATGGAAGGGTTGATTGACTGAAATCAATATGATTGGCTTTCGTTCTTTCTAAAACAAACATGCTAGAACTTAACCATCCCAATATGTGTTGTCCCTTTCTGTCAAGTTGAGAATCTATACTCTTATTCTAATGATGCCGCCCTTGATCAAATTATTTTCTGGAAGGGGCTTCAGAGTCAGCAGCACATTCTCAGTGAATATCCACCATGATGGCAATCTTGCCTTTAGGGAAATCAGCTTCACTGCATAATTGTTGTTATTACTTGCTTGTCTTTCCTTCTGACGATAGTTGAGCTGCGAGCATTGATATATCGCTTTACTGAATATACAAAAGAGTCACTGGCATGAGAACGAATCAAGTTTTAAAAATTACACAATTATTAAACATTCAAAACTTTAACATCAATTAGCATCAATTTTGTTTTTCCCATAGAAAGAGTGGCCTACAAATTCAGGTACGGACATTTTGTTTGGAGAATCAAAGCATCATAGAATGTCTGATTTGAAAGGGGACCATGGGAGCCATCAAGTTCATCCCCCTTGTTTTATACATGAGGGCTCTTTGAAAGCATTGTTGACTTGAATACTATTCAAGATTAGATTCTTTCTATTTTGAAATCTATTTACTTTAGGTTTTTTAAGCCTACAGTAAACATTGTAGTTCCAAAATATCTCAAAAAATCTGTTAAAATAGATTTATAATATAGTGTAGACATGGGAATCTTTCTTAAACTTAGGCATCAATGAAAAAACAGCAGAAACAAAAATTCCTTTGGCCTTCTCTTCCACAAAGCTGATATGAGTCATAGAACTATATTATCATAGGATTTTGCTCCTATAACAGGAGTTCAGTGCCCATTTTCACTGAGACCATCACCAAATGATTTTGATCACTTGTACACACAAAATATATGTCTGGGCCCATAATGAGTTCTCAAAGGAAGCAGGTGGTTATTGATAATCTGAATAGATTCTCTTGTTAGCTAAAACTCTCTTAGGACATTAGGCATATCTCACAGGAAATCTCTGTAATATTCAGAATGACTCACATGGGAAAGGACCTGTTCAAAAAGTATTCAAAAATGTCTTCTTCATAGAAAACTGAAAGAAACCTCCACTTTACTTTGATATTTTAGTTGATTTGTATTTTGACAATTCTCTATGCTTTCTTATTTTGTGCATTTCTTATTTGTAATTCTTTCCATAATTCTCTCATAGTAGAGCAACCCAGTTTCTTAGAACTCTTCCTCTCATTCTTTCAGTATGATAAAGATATTGGAGCAAATAGAGTATAAAGATATGGATCAGTCTGCATTCAGACTCCATCAGTTCTTTCTGTGGAGATAGATGGCGTTTCTCATTCTCACTATCCAATTGGCCCACCTCCTGATTTCTGGTCTGATCTCGTTGATGTTATTTTCTCATTTATCATGTCTTTTGTGTCATTTCTTGCATGAAAGCCTTCATTGTTACTATACTGCAGCCTACTTAGACTCACCTTTTTTTCCATTGCCATTTGTGTCATCTGTAAGTTGGTTTCTTCAGAGAGAGAGTGATGTTCCATTATCCACAGCCATAGTCAGAGCATCATCTGAAGACTATTTTTAATGAAATATTTTACTTTTTCCAATTATATGTAAAAACAAATGTTAATTTTCATTAAATTTTGAATTTCAAATTCTCTTTTCTTCCCTTAGTCCCTCCACCCTTCATTAAGAAGGCAAGCAATTTGATATAGGTTTTACATGTGCAGGTATGCAAAATATATTTCCATATTAGTCATGTTGTGAAAGAAATCACAGACCAAAAAAAAAAACAGAGAAAATAGAGTATAAAGATATGCTTCAGTCTGCATTCAGACTCCATCAGTTCTTTCTGTGGAGATAGATGGCATTTTTCAGCATAAGTCTTTTAGAATTATCTTGGATCATTGTATTGCTGAATATAGCTAAGTCATTCACAGTTACTAGTACTATATTGCTATATTGTACTATATTGCTGTTACTGTGTACACTGTTCTCTTGGTTCACTTACTTCACTTTGTATCTGTTCACATAAATCTTTCCAGGTTTTTCTGAAAGCGTGTCATTTCTTATAGCACAGCAAAATTCCAGTACAATTTATACTACAACTTGTTTAGCCATTCCCCAATTGATGGCATCCCCTCATCAGAAGTATATTGATTTTAAGTAGATAAACCTTGGTGGCATCAAGGGGCTCAAGATCATCAAGAGCAATGCACTGTCTCCCAAATGTTATCCTGCCTGATTTTCACCCCCCCAATTCTGGGCCCAGCTCATTGTTCATCAGCATATATCCATGAACTAACTCAACCAGCTGCCATTCAGCTACATATCATATTCTTAACTCTATGCTTTATACTCATATAGTTCTTCTAGCATAGCTAGATTGGTTTCTTCCTTGTGGATTCTCTTGAGAAGGTTTTATGTCAACCTGGGACTCAATACACTTAGTACAAGGTTATCTGCAAAGAGCCTTTAGAGAACCTCCCTATCAACAACAAACTCTTTTGTTTGGATACCATGCATGATATTTTCCATTATACTGGTGAAACCTTATGTGAGTCCATCATTTTGTGCCTATAATGAAGAGACCATTGAATAGAGCTGTCTCCATAGTCACATCTGTCATAATCTTACATGATTTTCAAATATGTGTGGGATATGCTTTGTTTGAGGAGACCCTTCAAGGCTGCATTTTGTTCTACTAAGTCAAGTACTTTTTAAAAAAACGATAAACAATTTGACACTATTGTGATCTTATACTCTCTATTTCTGATAGTTTTGTGGTTTAAAAAATGTCCTGCTGCAGAAAATCATAAGATGCCTAAAGAATAGCCACATATATGTATGTATATATGTGTATGCATGCATGTATGTATGTACATATATGAACCAGTCTCAAATACTTGCCAAGATAATGTGTGTTTGTGTGTGTTGTTACTTTTGTTTTTGATAAAAGCATTGTCTGGGCAATTTTTTATTCTGTTAGAATCTTGAATCACTCTCAAACTGCCTTTAAAATCATGTCATTTCTAGCTTAGATTTTTTATGAATATGTTGCATTTGTTCACTCTCCTAGAACTCATTTTCTTAAATGCCACTGCTGCATTTTTCAGATAATACATTGGCTACTGAGTTCAAATGAGGTGATTCCTCAAGTCATAAAAGGACAACCCTATAGAAATGCCTACCTATTCCATTTCACAGCTCTTTGTTGTCTTCCTTCCAGTGGGGGCTGATGGATGGGGAAAGACATTTTCTCCACTCCTCTTGCCACCCACAATGCATCTAATTGTCATAGAACTTTGCAGAGCAAGTGTTAGTAGATGTGCTTATTTCCCAGACTTCCTGTTAATATTCTCTTCACCTCTCCCCAACCATACCTAGCTAGATACTGATTACCCTATGTTTAACACTGTGGGAAGGTACACAGAATTCCTGCTCCATTTGGATCTTTAGCCTGCTTTCTCTTCTTCCCAGTGGCCATAGACTGGGCCTCCCCAGGTTACCTGCTCACAAGGCTGCTTACTCCACTTGGATAAGCAGGGGGTTATCAACTTCAATTCTTCCAGCAAAATGGGGGATTACCAGGTCTTATCGTCTGCCCTTCTATTGTGTTCTTAGGTCCTCTGGGTCTTTCCTTCTGACCTGATACTTCACACACACACACACACACACACACACACACACACACACACACACAGAGGAATTTCTGGGTCCTTCCATCTACCCTACATTTGAACACTCTTATACGTTTGTTCCCCTGATTACAGTTTGAGTTCTTTGAAAGCAGGGAATGTCTCAATTTTCTATGTATATCCTCAATCCTTAGTATAGTGCTTGGCAGACAGTTGATTCTCAGCAAATACTTATTAATTCATTCATTAGCTTGAACCTCAAATGGTTTCAGTTAGATATGGCTTAGATCAGAGGCATCAAACACACTGGCCATATGCTGCCCATTTGTGGTCCACAACACTCCCAGAATCAGATTAAAATGTAACTGGGAAATATTTAATGAAATAAACAAAAATTCAATAAAACATTTTGTTAATATGTGGTTTTCTAAGTCAATATGCATCCTGCAGGGTTCCTTACATATGAGCTAGTGGCCCTATTTCTATTTGAGTTTGATACCAGTGACTTGGATTAACATCTTTCCCAGCTCTTTCAATACTCATTTCTCCTCAACAACGTGCTCTGTTTTGGAGTGATATTACTACTCGTAGTTTTCTATCATATTCTTTGGAAATATTTTGCAATGAATTTGTACTCGAAGGTGATATTGCCCTTGGTTGCCAAGTGACTCTGCTTGGTGGAGGGTCCATATATGCAAGCAGGCACAATTTCTGGATACTTTCAGCACTTTCTTTATAGGAAGTATTTTGCATTAATAGTGGGTTTTTCCTCACTAGAGGTTTTCAAGCAAGGACTGGATGATCATTTGTCAGATATAATATAGAAGAGATTCTTGTTCCCATTTCCAATCCAATCTGACAAAAATTTATTAAGGACCTACTTTATGCCAGGCACTAAGTGGTGGGGATGCAATTAATAAAAATAAAGATGGTCCCTTCCCTCAAGGAGCTAACACTTTAAAAGGGAAGATAATTAGATAACCCACAAAAGGAGGTAGTGAGGATGGGATGGGGTGGAGGAACAGAGGGGAGTAGCTTGATCCACGGAGTTGAAACCAGCAGATGCAAAGTGGAGAGAGCTGAGAGTCCAGTTTCTGCTTTCTGTAAGGGAAATTATTGTGAGGAGTTTGGTACTCTACCCTCCATCTCTCAAATCAGAGGAGACAGGATGCTGAGGGAGGTGGTGTCAGTCAAGGCTTGATTTAACAGCATGGTGGTAAGTTTAGAAATGATGAGCTTATCCTAGGAAGGACATTTATCTTGTTCGTTGGAGTTAAAAGTGAGAAGATCAATAAATGTACAGTGGCATGGGTCAAAATATACATGGGTGAAAATATGTGATGTCTGAAGTCCTTTTCAAATCTGTAAACTTCTCTAAGAAATAGTACTATAGCCAAATGTCTTTACTTATGTCCATTCCTCATTTTTCAGTGTTAGCAGCTAGGATTAAGGCTATTGTAAACAGCTGCTCCAATGTCTTCTTCTCACCATTATCCTTTCTCTATCAGTATTTACTTTGGCCTTTGCTCTAAAAAGCAAAGGTGCTGTCATTAGCAAGGACCAACCCTTTACAAAATTTACTCACCTGCTAGAATTTAAGAATTGTTGCTATGCCAAAGAATTGCCATCTCAGGCAAAACATAGCTTGCATTTGAAAGACCCAAAATAATCACTATACTTGTTTAAAGCTGTTTATATAGAACAAAAACATAAACTGTCTTCCATGGAGTGGAAATCAGTTGCTAAATAAATAACATTCTGTACTGTGCACTTGTAATGAAGGATTTTATCTGTAACTACTCCAATCAGAGTTTTCAGGAGCTGTTAAGCATTTTATCTGCTCTTAGTAAGGCAAACATAGGTATACTTAACAAAAAAGTCCTAAATTCAGATACCTGTACTCTTTCATTCTCCATGTTATCCTTTTTCATGGGATGGGTTTCCAAGAAAAAAAAACATAAAACTTACATGTAACTTTACCCTAAATATGTACTTCTGCACACATTATGCTTTCAATTGTGCTACTGATTCTTGGGCACTTTATCAAAGGTCTTAATAGCAGGAAACACAAAGTACATTATAAGGTATTACTGGCCCTTAGGCAAGTTCAGTTCCGTAGTGTCTTCTTTTGAAATACATTGCATTGATCAGTAAAGGTGTGCAAAAAATAAGCTGAATCCCATTTCACATCTCCTTCAATGATGTTTTTGAAATTCTGAGTAATGATCCAGGTTGAACCATTAATGCAAATCCTTAAAACTTAAGTCATTTCTTGATACTTTTCATTTTGAGGCATCTTTTTGAAGAACAACAGATTCCTCTCCATATGCTTTGGAAAAAATCAATGAACTTAATCAATACTCCTCTCCACAGGTAATAAATGCTGAGAAGCATTTCTGTCTATCTATATTGATCTAGAGAATTACTTTAAATTGGTTCTGATGTGTATAAAAATCATTTCCTTATTGATCAAAGCTTTTCTTCCTTTCTCTGATATGTTATTTCATCCCTAGCATACTATTGTTTCAGACTTCTTTGTGTAGCTGTGATAAACAAACTTCCTAAGATTTGTGTATGAGACTAATTTGAATGAAACATAGAATAACTATTTTGTGTTCTTTGGGGGAATGTATTTCCTGCAATCTAATCAGAATTAGTGTTGTGAATGAATAATCACTAAGTTATTTTGAGTTTTTTTAATGAAAAACATAATAACATATTTCATTCTCACTTTCATTACTTATAATAGGTTCAAAAGGTTTGCTCTTTTGCTTCCCAACATGAGATTAAAACTGTTTCCTTCTGTGCCCGCAGACACATCATGATGTCAGTGCCACCTCAGTTACACAGAAAGGGAAGGGCTCACTAAACCTTTGGAATTATGGAATAGACAAAAGATTCTTCCCATTGAGGGTATACTTTGACTCTATTAAAACAAAATAGTTTTTTGTTGTCCCAGGAATGGTGATGTAAATCTGCAAGTATTATTCACATAGCTGGCCACAGAGAGAAGCAATGAATTGTGATGACAGGCCATCTTGGTTTCCCTGCTGAAGGGTATGTACCAAGACCCGATAGTCTACTTCATCATGTTTCTTGTACTTAGGACTCTTGGTTAAAATCCCAACACTTACTATGCCTAATATCTTCTATTCACTTCTGCTGATTCATGTGGGAACAAATATATTCCTAAGAATTAAAAGTATTCAAAAGTGGCAATGAGATTATATAGTGGGTTCCCCCTCCCTGGAGGTTTGCCATAAGAGGCTGGATGATCAGTGATATTGTGAAAGAGATACTTGGTCATCTACAGGTTGGTTCATTGGTGTCAGATCCTTTCCAGCTCTGAGATTCTTTAATGTTATCAAAAGTAACACAGAAGGCATTATTAGGATTTATGAAGTCATGGATTTAAAAAAATTGGAAACTGACACATGCTGTTTTCTTCAGTGATGCTGAATGACAGAAGATGTTTCAGAAAATGATAATCAGATTTGGAAAGTGAAATAGGTGATATTTGATGAGATTTGGATTTCTGGACCATGACTCAAGATATAGAAATGAAGAGGGCTTAGCCTGAGAGAGAGTAAACCTCAAGCAGGCCAAGAAAAAATATTTCCAGGAAAGGTGTGGATCTAATTATGAGGCATTAAAATGCATGTTATAATCTGGCCATTAGACATGTGTCATCAAATGGACAGAGATAGAGAAAAACAGAGATAGACTATATCCCTCATTGGATTATGCCCAAGCCAGATACCATAGAGCAAGGTATGGCACAGGAAGAAGAATATCAGTGAAACTCCTAGGATCACAGATTTAGACCTAGAAAAAATCTCAGAGACCATTGAGTCCCACCCTTTCATTTTACAGGTTAGGAAACTAAGGCATAAAGAGGTTAAGTGACTTGCCCAGGATCACATCTAAAGAGTACCCAAGGAAGACTTTGAACCCAGGTCTTCCTGACTCCCAAGAGTCAATTCAACATTCTAGAGGCCTCCCTTACCTTCTCCTGATACCATGAGCATTCCAGATGTCCACTTGTCAACCTTTGCTATCACATGACCAGCCTTTCCTATCTACATATCAAATAGTTTCTGACTGTGTTATCTTTTTTTTCTTTTTTGAAATGTCATATTGGTCATATATTTTAGCCTGTTCATACCCACTGTGAACTTTTCCATTGCCTTTCATGTAATACTTACTTTCAATCCTCCTATATTTTACTGCCATACAGCAATGCTGATAGATTTCTGGTATTAAAAGATGGACTCTGGCTTTCTTGAGCCAGAGGGAGCTTGAAGTCATTGAAGGAATTTTGCATTTTTTCTAAAGCAATCTAGTTGGCTTTTCTCCTCTTGTTCAACTATGGGCCCAGTTCTAAAATCCATATATATATTGTCTGAACTGTCAGGCAACAAGCATTTAGTAAGCACTTGATATGTGCCAGGCATCATGCTGAGTGCTGGGGATACAAATACAAGCAAAAGGAGATACAATCCCCACCCTGAAGGAGCTTATATTCTAATGGGAGAAAACAATTAATAAAAGGGAGCTGAAAATGGGAGGGGGGAGTTGGGGAGAGAAGATGCCTGTATGGGGCATAGTGACAAAGTCAACAGAAACACAGTAGGGAATGAAGCATGGCCAGCCTGGATTCACCCACAAAATGGAAAGAACTCACCAAAGGAAGAAGGGGACCAGCATTGCAGAGAGATAGTACAGGGTGAGAGGGCTCCAGGTACTAAGGGAAATTCCAGGATGAAGAGGCCACTGAGTCTTAGCAGTGACATCCAGAGAGTCAGAAGCACACTAGGGAGAGATAGGAATACTACTGTTCATTTAAATGCATGTTATAATCTGGGCATTAGACATATATCATCAACTTGGTCTTTCCTATATGGATAGTCAGGCCAAACTCTGCAGTGTTATGGTGTTTGATGTAGACAGCAGAATGTCATCCATAAAGGAGTAGGTAGAAGATATTACCATCCAAAGGCTATCCATTTTCAACTTGGACTCTACACTGGATATCCATAATCATACAGGTGAATACCTTGGGTTAGCATATAACTTCATATTTTATGCCGTACCTTATGTTTTTAATTTGAGGGTCATGAAATAAGAGCAGCTAGGTGACATAGCAGATAGAGTGCCAGGCCTAAAGTAAGGAAGAACTGAGTTCAAATTTGGCCTCAGACAATGACTAGCTTTGTTGCCTTGGGCAAGTCACTTAAACCTGTTTGTTTCAGTTCTTCATCAGTAAGAATGAGTTGGAGAAGTAAATTGCAAACCCCTCCAGTATATTTGCCAAGAAAACCCCTAATGCGGTCACAAAGAGTTGGACAAATGACTCAGCAATAAAAACAACAAACAAGGTTATGTCTGCTTTCCTATCTTTGAAGGAATTTTGAATGATTTTAATGAATGGATGGGAGGCATATTGTTGAAAAGGAACCTGTAAGGCTATGTTACATTATATCAAAATGAATGTTTTTTTTCATAATTAACAAATGATAGGTACAGTAGGTTATTATATCCTCACTTCTTTTCATCAATTTTAAAATAGTAAATATAGGATTCATTTTTTAATATTGCTTGCAAAAGGTTACTTTTTCCCTACTAATACCCTTAAGAAGT
The DNA here is from genome assembly GCF_011100635.1 of Trichosurus vulpecula. Lineage (NCBI taxonomy): Eukaryota > Metazoa > Chordata > Mammalia > Diprotodontia > Phalangeridae > Trichosurus > Trichosurus vulpecula. Next base: position 286,420,466 of record NC_050576.1, on the reverse strand, counting down.
TAGATATTTCAGAAAGGTAGATTTAAACTGCATCTAAGGATAAATTTCTGAATAATTAGAGGCACCCAACATGGCATAGGCTGCCTCAGAGAGTACTGAGTTCCCTTCAACAGAAGTATTTAAATGGAATTTTTAGTCCTTAAATGGAATACCAGAATTCTTATGTCCATGTGAAGCAGTACAATAAACAAATAGTTAAGATAGTGTGTATGTTCAGTCCTCAGTCAACTGCTGACTTTTCATTCCTGCTACACAATTTTTTTTCTTTAGTCCAAATAAAATTTGGTGGCCTTTACATGAAAAACCTAGCATTTAATATTGAGAGTATTACATTATTGAAAAAGTTGTATGCCTTCTAAATTAATTTTCTAAAAGAAGAAATATTTGATGCTTCAATACAAAAAGCTTTTATTGGTTCTACTTAACTAATACTGCATTTGTCTTAGACTTGACAAATGTATTTATCTACAGTTGCCTTTGCTAACAGTAGCTGGAAAGTAGGACCATATAGAGTAAATTAAGTTGGATCTAATGAAGGATTCTCTAAGGATTTAACTCCTAACTCTTTTGATACATTAACTGCTAAACAGCCTCTAATGTTCTGCCTTATTCCTCTAATAACAAAAAAAATGAAAGGTTCCTGTCAACATGATTTATTGAATGTCATAGCCAAATACCAACTAACTTCTCTGCTTGTCAGTGTAATACGTTACAAAGATGGCATCATCTTTGGCCAATGAATATGCAGACAGTAAAGTGTTGCCTAAACCTTGGCTTTGGATTCACTTTATAGAAATTCTCAAGTATCTCTGTGATTCCCATTTAGAAATTCATGGAATATAAATCGTCAATTCCATATTCTTTGATAGATTGAGGTCCTGTTCCTCTATATTATGTAATTCAGTTTATATCAACCCAGCAAATTAATCTTGTATTTTTTTATCCTGGTCATCTGTCATGCCATAAAAAATTACAGTAAATTGCTTCAACAGAGAACTATTTCAGTTTTCATGAACAATTTGTAATAGGAGAAGTCAGATAATGTTGTATGTTTTACATGCTCAGAAACATGCCACATACAAATACAGAGTTGGGTTTGGAGATGTTCTCATGAATATATTGGAATGATGATCAATTTTTTTCTTTGAAATTCATTTTCCTACAGATGGAAAAGAAATGAAAACTTTAAACCATACATTCTTGTTGCATAGAATAATATATATGTTGGGAGTGAAGCTCTTTGGGGAGTTACTTGATCTCTTTTGAACACTGTTTCTACTTAATGCCCTACAAGGGTTCATTCATTCTAAGAGAAATGAAAATCATAAAAGAGTTAAAAGCTATTGTCCTAAGTCCTTCATTTGCCCCCCAGGAAGCCTAACAATAGAAAAGAGCTCCTTAAGGGCCAGTATAATGACCATAATAATAATGTTCTAAGTGTTTTTTTTAACTCTTAGGAGAAATAAATCAAGAAATAAATGAATCAAATTTATTTCTCTTAGGGGAAATAAGTTCTGGCTACTGGTGTAGATAAGAAAGGCAACAAAAACTTCACCCAGATATCTGAGATACCCTGGTGTCATTTAAGCATTTTGGAAGGGACTTCTAACCATTGCTCTTTTCAACATCCCCTTGGAACAAAAATACTTAATGAGCATCTGCCATGTACAAAGCACTGCAAGGAAGACTAGGGGAGACAAAGAGGTGTATGAACCATGGCCCTGACCCTCAAAACCTCATACTCTGATTATGGAAATAATACTAAATCATGTTTACAAGCCAAATTACAATTTGCAAAGCGTTTTCCCCACCCTTCCTATATGGTAGGAGATATAATAGGCCCATTCTGTAGATGAGGACAGTGAGTCTTGGAGAGACTAAGGAACATTCCCAGAGTTATTCAGCTAATTAGGAAGCATCAGAGAAAAGAGGCAGGACCGAGTCCAGAGCTCTTTCTACTAAATAATGTCTCCTATTAGGTATACTCATAAATAAGTACAATTCAATGTAGCAGGTGACAAGTGCAATGTGAATAATATGAACAACAGCAATAAAAACTGGCATCTTACAGTATTTTAAAGTGCTCAAAGTACTATAGGCCTCAGAGTCAATGTCTGCATTTCTTGAACAGTGGAATGGAACCTATCAAGCAGCTCAGACCCAGAGACTAGGCAGACCTACCTGGGCAAGTCAAGCAATCTAGAGACATTTCAACAGGCAGCACCTGGAGAAACCATGGGCCAGAAAATAGAGTGTCAATAGAAGATAATGGAAGAGCGAAGAAGGAAGGGGTATGGCACTTCCCTTTGCTGCCAAAGGGCCCAAACTCCCTTTATTTGGCATTTAAATTCCTTTGTAATTGGGCTCTATCCCTGTTTTATAGGCTTATTGCACATCTCTCACCTTAATGCACTCTACATTCAAGCCAAACTGTCCTTCTTACTGTTCCCCATACATGACATTCCTTCTCTTCATTCCACAGCCTGGAAAGTTCTCTCTCCTCACCTCTATTTCTCAGAGTCCTTGGCTACCTTCAAAACTCAGGTCATGTGCCCCATCCTATAGGGAGCCTATCCTCATCTCCCATGCTTTAGGGCATCCCTCCATGGAAATTACTTTGTATTGACTTTGTATACATTTTTTATTTACTTACTTGTTCTTGGAAACTTTCATTTCCTTCAACAAAATGCAAACTCCATGAGGAGAAATCTGTTTTGGTTTTTTTAGTTTCATATCCCCAGGGCCTGACACAAAATAAGTGCTCAATAAATGCTTATTGAATGAATGAATGAATGAATGAATGAATGGAAGCAGAGCCAGGAGAAATGGGTAGAAGTTCTAAGAGGCAAGTTAGACTTAATGTCAGGAAAACCTTCCCAACAACAAGAAGTATCTTTAAGAGGAATGAGTTGCCCCTTGGAGGTATTTAATTCTTCCTCAATGGAATTTATTTTCAGGTTTTGGTTGGACTAGATTGATGTAAGATCCCTTCTTCCTCTATAATTCTTAAGTGTTATGACTTTGTGACAGGCAAGAATCAAATATCTAAGTATGCTAGTGATTAGTGCATCATAAAACCATAAATGTAAATCTGTTTGGGGTTTTTTGTTTGTTTTGGAGGGGGGAAGGCAAGGCATTTGGGGTTAAGTGACTTGCCCAAGGTCACACAAATGGTAAGTGTGTCAAGTGTGTGAGGTTGGATTTGAACTCACGAAGATGAGTCTTCCTGACTTCAGGCCCAGCACTCTGTTAACTATACCACCTAGCTGCCCGGAAGGGACCTTAGAAGACATTGAATCCAATCTCTTCTTTAATGATGAAGGAAATTGAGGCTAGGAAAGGTTAAGTGACTACCCCAGAGTCACCCAGCTAGAAAGTACCTGAGGCAGGATTTGAATCAGGTCTTTCTGACCCCAAGACCAGCCCTTTATGTGCTCTGCATCAGCATGAGGGAACTTCAGCAAATGTGCCATAGCTAGGCAGTATATTGTGTCACCATAATCTGGTAGGAAATAGTGCGTGGGGTACTGGCAAGCAGATCAGTGAAATTTGGTAGCAGATAGCTTGGAACTCAACCACTAGTTCAGGAGAGAATTCCTGTCTGGGAGGACTAGCAAGAAAGAGTCAAGGCTTCAGCCTCAGAGGAATAAGGATATGGGACTGGGAACCTGCACAGAATCTTGGGCAAAGGAGAACAAGATAGACCTAGTATGAAACAGTGCCTTACATGCATGGTATAAGACATGACTGCCATTTTTAAAACCCAAAACATGCTCAGAATGGGAGCAGTAATGAGGCCTTTCCTGATAACCTCCAGCTTCTAGTGCCTCCAAACCAAAATGGACTTGTATTACATTATATACATATACATATACATACATACATACACACATATATACATATACACATATACACATACACACGTATACACACATACATACATATACACTTTGTATATGCTTCTATGTATACAGATTGATTAGAATGTAAGCTCCTTGAAGGCAACTGGTATTTTTTTTCTGTACCCCCAGTGCCTAGGACAATGCCTGGCACAATGAACACTTGATAGTTAAATTCACTGACTGATTCCGGTGCTCTCTTTGTTTTTTTGTTTTTTTTTAATTAGAATTGTTTATATTTATTACTGTTTCAACACCAAAGAGAAATTTCTATACATAAAAACATGCAAAAATAGAACTGTATATGAAACTATGAATTCTGCATCATAACATTTGCCTTAAATATATTTCTATACTTTCATTTCAAAACAGTTCTGCTTGTCATCTTAGCTGAATTTCCCTTGTGTGAATTTACACATATTACAATGGCCCTTTAAAACATCATTTTTACTATTATCACATCACTAACTCCCACTGCCTTCTTTGAATCTTAGCGGATCTCTAACTCCTAGCAGATCACTTGCCAACATTCAAAGCCCTGGCTTGGGGTTAAGCTGCAGGTGAGATTTAAATAGGTGTATTCTGAACAATACAGCTATAGGGAGTCAGGCTCATAATTATAGAGATAATGAAATCATTAATTCACTTAAGATATTCAAAAATATACCACGACAGTGGAAGGATATAGAGAATATAAGATCTCATAGTGTATATTGTTTGTTGATAAAAAAAAAAGCATTTGATTCAATAGAACAAAATTCTTACAGTGTCTTTTACAGCAAGGTGTCTCCCATCTATACATCAAAATCAATCAAGATTCCTTGAAAGACATAACAACAAAGATAAAGCTGTTCAATGACCCACTGATAATAAACATCAGGTGAAGCATGAATAACTGCCATAGGTATTAACTGGATAATTGCCAACAGTATTCAACCCTGTGATTGAGTTCATCCGTTGTTCAGTACATGTCAAAAACGGACTTCTGTGAATAGTGAGTGACTCCAGCTGTCTCTGGCTGTGGGTAGCATCGTGCTGATTGAATCAAACCCCAGAATGTTACTAAGCATTATGAAAGAGATCTTTAATCATTCAAAGGATTTAACCTGTCATCCTCACAGGAAAAACCAAGTGGATGATGAATGCCCATTGTCTATATTTCAACATACATTTGGATAAACTCTCTATAGAATTTATCCATTAGTACACATATCTTGGAGAGATAACATAGATGGACAAGGAATTAACCCCAGAGTTGAACAGAAGTAGTGTGGTCTAGATTGCCTTAGGAAATTCCAGGACTCTTCTAATTCCTCCCAAGCTTCCCGTGAAAGCAAAGGCCCATATTTTTAAAACTAAGATTCCACTTGCATTCCTATATGAAAGATGATGTGAAATACAATTACCTCTTAAGAATTAAAAATAATTACTACAAAAAGAAAAGTGAAGAAGCATGAGGTAGGTGAAAACAAGCAGCAAAATAACCAATGAAGACCTATGAAAAAAATAAGAGCTTCAAATGACATAATTAAGAAATTATATGATGGGAAGAGAAGACAGGATAGTCATGGAAAGGGACATCAGCTAGAAAGAGTGTTCCACTGGTTCTCTCACAATATCAGGAGAAACCACCCCCCCCCCAAAAAAAAACTGCAGTGTTCATTATTGGTGGGAATTGCTAAATCAGTGAGATCACAGATCCATTTGAATATCTCTAGTTCATAGCACAATGCCTGGTACATAATAAATGTTTGATGATTGATTAGCTAAAGGATGTGATTCATATGGAGGAATAATGATCAACAGAATTAGAAAGGAAGTATAGAGCCTAATTCTAGAGGGCTTTGAATACCTTGAAAAGGAGTTGTAATGTTGTTTGGTAGACATTGGAAGCAAACTTTGAGAAGAGTAACATGATAAAGCAGTACTTTAGAAATAATACTGGACTGTCCTCTCTGGGTTTCTCCCCCAGGGGCAGCTAGTAGTCTTGATCTTCTAGGGTGGGTATCCAGTGGATCTCCGCTCCTGAAGCTGTAGTTCACACATTTCTACCTGTGTGAAGCCAGTGTGCTTCCAATTATTAATCAGTCTGTAGAATCAGTTCTTAGGAAAGGTATTTACTGAGATGGCAGATGGCATAGTCAATGCAATAACTACAAAATATGCCATCCATAATCCTAGGAAGCATTCTCTCACAAAAACAGTTAGCAACTGTAGGAAAAGTGGGCTCCAACTTAGAGTACAGTGGTAGCAAGGCAAAAGCAGCTTCTAGTATTTGAGGGCCTAAAAGTCTCTTATTCAATACCTCTCATAGCTCTGCTTGAGTGACCTCAATCAGTTAATCAATAAACATTTCTTAAGTGTCTACTATGTACCAGGTATTGTGCTAAGCTCTGTGATACAAAAAGAGGCAAAAGACAGTTCCTTCCCTCAAGGAGCTTACAATCTACTGGGGAAGATAACATGCAGTATTTCTGCTGGGTGGTTGATTCAGCTGACTTCCCAGGATCTGCTATTCTACATAGCTGTTCTCTGCTACCAGGGGCCTCTTGAAGCTTCCTTCTTCCCCAAGTGATGACTTCTTTGTATCCAAGCCTATTTGGAGTACCTCTGGTCCCTGCTAGACATAGTGTCTCCTACTAGTTGAATAGATCCTCTTCAAAATGATATGTCCGGTAAGGGTGGGGAAAGAGAGATGATCAGAAAAAAATTGCTTCTGCTCTTTCCCTTCTACCCAGAGCTATCCCTCCCACCCCCAACCTAGGTTGATTCTTCTGGGGCTTGGCTTGGCACACTTTCAACATGAACCACTGTCTCCAGGTCTAAAGGTTTCACCTTTTAAAGCCCTACAGAGGTGTGTCATATATTTCTTCATCCCATGAGGTTTCTCTGTTTAATTCCATCAGAGAAAGAAATTCACACATCACAAAGACTTGAGTTTGTTGGATGCATCCTAACAACCTATGATTTCATTCTAGATTTTCTGGGATCCTGGTTTCCTTGCTTGACTAATCAAGTCATGCTTATCTCTTCTTCATCTTTAAGACAATTACTAAAATATTAGCTCTGTCCTCTTCAAACTTAGCACATGGACACAGGTAGAATATACTTTTCATTCAATGAGGACTTATCACTCAACATTATGTTAGATGACCTATAGGATAGAAAAGCAATGGAAGACAAGGTCTATATCCTTGAATAGCTGCAAACAGCTAAGGGAAAACAAGATATACCAATATGAAGCATCTATTATAATATGCAAACAACAACATTAGAGGCATAGATGATCGAGAGGCAGCCTCATCCTGGATTTGGAGTTAGAGGAACTTGATTCCTATCCCCAGCTCCACCATCCCCAGCTCTTTGTGATCTTAGGCAAATCCCTTAAGCCCTCTAGCTTTTAGTATCTTCATCTGTAAAATGAAAGTGCTGGGCTAGATGAATTCTTTCATACCTTCTAGTTCTAAATCTATGACCCAATGAGCCTTTTACGTTTTTTTAATTATCAGTTGTGATACATTCTAAGTTCTCTGAACTGATCTAGATTGAAACTGATTGTGGGATCACCATGATTCATTATAAAACCAAATCATATCAACTTTAATTGCAGCTAAAATGAGACTAAAATGAAAATGAATAATTTGCCAATTTGATTCCTAAAGATTTCTTGTATCTTGGCATATATACTCCTAAATCATGTGTAATTCTTTAGGTTCAGAGAACCTATGAGGAGCCCTTAGAAATTGAGTACCAACGCTTCATTTTATAAATGAGGAATCAGAGAGCCTGAGAGGCTAGGTTACTTGTTCCAGGACACAGAGTTATTGACAGAACCAACACTAGATAGAACCTACTCATATTTTATATCCCCATATTCTTTTCCACATAAATCTACCATATTGGTCTGAATGTAAACTATACTTTTTCCCCATTTCTGGCTTACCCCCCATTTCTGGTTTATATAAAACCTGAATAATCTATATATGTATATATAACTTATATATGCATATATATACATATATATGTATATATATAAAATCATAATCCAAGTTCCCTCAACATGACTAGATTTTCACTGGTCTCCCCAGCAGCAGCTGCAGAAGTAGAAGAAGCAACATCATCCATATAACCCCAGGCTCGTGAGAAAGAAGTCTGAGCCTGATGCTTTTACTACTGGTGTACCAAGGATTGGGAGACCAATCCCTCTTGTGTACATCTCAATTGCTAGAGGGAATTCACTGGAGGGCCCATGAATTTACTACTCCTCTTCTACCTTGAAGGCTACTAGTGCTTGGTCATGGGGACAGGGAGCCCCACAAGCTTACATATACTTTGTTCTGAGGCTCAGTTCCAATTGCCCTATGTAAATAGCAAACCATAAAGCTGCTTTTAAAATTTCTCTATTTTCAAGAATTCCCTTTAACTTGCTGTATAATGACTTATATGTTTGTTTGTTAGAAGCTTCACCATTTACCTTACCTAAGGAATATAAAAAGGTCTGCTTTTAAAAATGATAATATTGTGTGATAATTTGGAGGGAGTGGAAATAATTGTTTTTCTTTTAAATGGGTTATATTTTAAGGGTACATTTTATGTTTAGTATGCTCTATATTAAGACCAATAAGGTATTAGATTATATAAATATAAAAAATGCATAATACATGTAGAAATATCAAATGCCAACATTTTTGGATGGTCATACAATTCAGGGGTGGATAACCTGTGGCCTCAAGGTCACATGTGACCCTCTAGGTCCTCAAGTGTGGCCTTTTAACTGAATCTAAACTTTGGACTCAAAAAGCCACACCCAAGAACCTAGGAAGCTGCATGTAGCCTTGAAGTCACAGGTTCCCCCCCCCCCCGACCGAGAACTTACAATAACCAGGAAAAATATAATGGATAGAGTTCAAGCTTATGGAACTTTCATGCAATAGCTGCTTAATATATCATTGGATTGTTGTTTAATTGTTGAAGGTTACTCAGAGTTCATCTCCAATTTAACTATTCTCTTTTTCCTCATTCTCCTCCCCTTTCTCTGTAGCCATGACCCAAGTCTTGCCTTCTTTCCACCAAAATTTACCCCATGACCCAAGCCTTACCTTCTTTACATCAAAATTTACCATGCTGTGTACCATTCCCTTGGTGCCTTGTTTTTGTTTTTGTTTTCTAAGGAGAGATCTTATTAATTGAACATTCTATCCCATGTGAATGTGTTGGTGGGTCTTAATAGCTTAATGTGTAACCTCTGACTTTGTCAGTGAGCATTTTGGACCCTGTAAAAGATCAAATATGGGTTTACAGAACTTTAAGGTAATCCTTTAGACATATAGTCTGGTAGTCACCCAATAGTTACCCAAAACCATATTTGGAGAGGAATAATGGGAAAAGAAGCAAAATCACTGAAAAAAACACAGGAGCAAGAGAGGATAAAGGACTGAAGAAATAAGATCCACCATTGGGAGTCTTTTTTTATCCACACAACTTACACAAAGGTTGAACTCCTGCTCATGAAATCACAGAATTTCAAAGTTAGAAGGACTTTAGGGATGACCTACAAACTCCACCTAAATATGACTGTTTTCAGGAAAGTATCTGACCAATCATATACCCTCCAGGGATATTGCAATCCCTGTCTATCTGATCTCCTCAGGAAGCCCATTGCAGTTTGAGACAGCTTAGGAAACTTTTCCTTATGTTAAACTACTATCTACTTCCTGGTATTTTCTACCAATTTTTCCTACTTCTGTCTTCTGTGGCCAAATAAAACAATCTATTCCCTCTTCCACAAAAACTCTCCTAATATTTGAAGGCAGCTCACATGTGCCCCCAGACCTCTTCTCTAGGTTAAACACCCATAATTACTTCAGCTGTTTTTTGTATAGCATAGTTTCTTCATCATCCTGTCATCTTCCTCTGGATGAGGTAAAATTTGTCTGTGTCCTTCTTAATAGGTGGTATCAAAAATAGAACACAATACACAAAAGGTGGTGTAGTCAGGGCAGAAAGCAATAATTCTATCATAGTTCTAGATCTCAGACTTAGAGCCTGAAGGAATCTTGAAAGTCATCTAATCCAACCTCACCATGTCATTTCCTTCTTGTAGCCACTGTGACTCTCTTAAGGCAACTTAAGCTTGATTTAACTTTTCTGACTGCCATCTCAAACTGCTGATTTACACTGAGCACCAAATATCCACTAAAACTCTTATATGGACAATATCTTGTCCCCTTTAACATATCACACATTCATATCTATCTCTAAAAGATTCATATTTATCACATAGTTGCCTCTAGTCAACAATCATGACATCAAATACCAAATACTGCCCTCCTCCTCATCCACTCTTCTGTTTAATTCACATAATCTATTCCCAAGGGCAATATAGTGTAGTGGATAAAAAGCTGACATCAGTTATGAAGGCCTAGGCCCAAGTCCTGCCTGTAACACATCCTGACTGTGAAACCATTGGTAAAGCGCTTAAAAGTTCCAAGTGTTACCATGCAACTTTTTAAAACTGCGTGTTCCAGCACAGTTGCTGATTTGCATTAGTAGAAGGAACTGCCTCACCAGACATTCCCTATATCATGAAATCACAGGTCTGAACAAAAAAAAATCTATAAGCATGGAGTGATTGAGTAAGTCAATCAAATTAAAAGATAATAGCCCTGGTACCTTCACTAGGTAAAAACAATCAGTCATCAACCACCGGTTTTAGATTAAATGTGAAATGTATGCCTAGCACAGTTCCTGGGACATTCTCAAATACTTAAATGGATCTGAGATCTCATCAGTATGGATGTTTCCTTCAAACCATCCATCTCTGTCCAATTCGTGCTGCTACTCTTGTCTATGTTATCCCATAGGTTTGACATACATGCTCCACACAATATAGTAAGGCCTTTCTTTGTGTTCTACCAATATCACAAAAAGAGCAGGAAAGCAAGCATTCAGTTTGGTCCTTCACTTTCACAATGGGACATGTGCATCTTCTTTTTTGATCATTTATTTCTCTGATAACTCTTTTTTACTGCTGTCCATCAGATCTTTTTATTTGTAACAGATTGCAGCTTGTTCATACCCACTATATACTTCTCTATTGCTCTACAAGTGATAGTAACTTAGCTCTTTGGCTCATAAATTTGCAGCTTTTCAAAAACTGTCGTATTTCATACAGCAGTATTGTTTGTTCCCCTTTATATTGTTTTCCAAAATCTTATTTGTTAATTGTGACATGTGTCACAGCTAAAATAGGATTGAATTGACAAAGCAAAGCATACATTCCTGATGCTAGTCTTATTCTCCAGAGATCTTGCACCTGCATTTTGGATAGCTGTCACCAGATGGCATTGATGGCTTGAATAATAGAGTAAGTATAGATTGGTTGTGCTTGGGGGTGGGGGGGTGGGAAGGAGTGCAGTTTCCCCTAGATTCTTAAATACTTCATGTAAGACCTAATCAGCTAATCCTTTTTAAAAAATACTTCATTAAAAGGAACATATTAAGTTACACATTTTTTTTCCTACAAGTAAAGCAAATAATAGATGCAATAACAAAGTTTTAAAAGAAACAAAACTTCTAGGCACAAATTGGTGATCTGTCCTCCAAAACAGTTACCAATCCTGTACAACAAAAGCAAGAGTTGTAATTATAATACAAAGTATCCCTTAGAATGTGATGTCTCTGGAACTCTTGATCCTCTGCTATAGGATTTTAAAACCACAACTGCTACTAGGTGAATTGTTCATATCTGATGTAGTCAGAGAGCAATCAGATGCCAATAGAACCTTCTTGTTCATCTAAATTTTCATAAAGCATGGGTAACTTCCTCATAGCTTTGGAGTGGCTTGGCTCTACAACATAAATAGAAAATTTTTGCTGCTATCTTCTGGCCTTCACCAACTAGAACCCCCAAAGTCGATATGGCACCTACATCCTTATCATTGGCTCCCAAGACCACTTTCCTATATCAAAACAGCCTATCACATATCTGCTGTGTGTCTCATGTTTCTTATGTGACTCATCACTCTTAGTTCTAGACGGAAATTTATAAGAAACAGCTGTTAAATTACTAGAATAACGACACAGGTGTTATGCTATCAGATTTTCAGATGGAACGAAACTGGTAGGGATAGCTCCCAAAGGATTCTTGACAGGATAGAGAACTGAACTGAATCTAATACAATAGGCATACATTCAGTAGAGTAAAGTAAAAGTAAAGTCTTATACTGGGTACAAAAAAATCAACTTCACAAATGTGAGATGAGTGAGGCATGTATAGATAGCAGTTGTTCTGAAAAACCCATAAGTATCTTTGTGTACTACAAGCTCAATATGAGTCAACAGTGCAATGTGGCAGCCAAAAAAAAAAAGCAAATACAATATTGGGATGTATTAACTGGAGCCTCAATGCCAGGGAGAGGGAGGTGATTTACCAGTCACTGCACTTTTTGTTCATCAGATCCCATCTGAAGAATTGTATTCACTTTCAAGGTTCAAGAAAAATATTGTTAAGATGGAGAATGTCCAGAGGAAGATGACTAGGATGATTAAGGGCCCTATGACCACTGAGGTCTGTTCCAGCTCACAATGATTCTGTGGGGCATGTCACCAAAATAATTTTTGAAAATTAAGAAAATTCTTAGTGATTCTAGAGTAGTGCCTTCTTCAAATTATTTTGCATAGTTTTCATACTTATATAGTGGGCAATACAAACAAAAATGATCCTGAAGTAGTCCCTGAAATTGTATCCTTTTACATTTACACATTCAAAGATTTCCTGAGCTATGTTGGTTTAACCCTGCAAAAAAGTTTAGAACATGCTCAATTGAAAATGTATTACTTAGTTATCAGGAGCTAGTCAGCAAGATATGTTTTATCAAAGACTTCCATTTTAATAATCCCTGAATTGAGAGTGCATAGTTTGTGTACCATTGGGTTCAGGACAACTCTGTTAGGGATGCCCAAGTTAAAGACTCTGCAGATAAAAAGGGCTTAAATATTTGACTCCTTAATCAATAGGCATTTGTCTTATTTTCCTTTTTTCCCCTTCATTAGAAAAACCTCCTTAGGAAATAGATGTATGTGTTCATATATATCTATGAGATTATGTTAATAAAGTGTGTAGGAGAAACAATATGAAGGGGAGAAAATATCCCTAATTCTTAAGTAATCAGCTTCCTAGACACTACATTGGAAATTTTTGTTACTATTTTACTCATAAATTGCCTAGCTTAAAATAATATTAAACAGGGCCCAAAATGAATAAAGTCACTATCTTATCTAATTCAAAACTGTAAGGTATTGAGGGTTTTCTTAATTACTTTATTGGTAAAGCATAGTGTGTCACTAATATCATCTTATTTTTCCTATAAAATCAAGTTACAAAACATTTTCCAATTCTCGAGGTATTTTTGCAAACCCACCTGAGAGCACTGTGGCAATAATATCCTTGACTCATTTTCACAAGTAGTGAAAAAAGTACATAATAAAGAACATCATTTTTAGAAATTTATCATTTATAAAATCATGCTGGGAGCAAAATTTCAGAGTCTTCTTAGAATTTTTCAGTTTTTAAGCTTCCAAAAGTTGATTCATCTAATGGTAATATATTCGAAGAGCTATGGGTTAGGCCAAGGTTTATTCCCATTTTCCCCCCCTCCCAAAAGTTGCCACATGGCAAATAGGGAAAATGAAGAATATCATATGTTCCTCTTGTTTAATTCCCATTGGTCAACACGGAATAGTGTTGATTGAGGGAGGAGAGGAAGGAGATATTTGACTTTTACAGGAAAAAATAAGTTATATATGGGTTTTTAAAATTATCATAGAGCTAAAGAAAACCTGAGTTTTCTATCATATTCAAATAACCCACTGAAGTTTGTGTCTACAGCACATGGAAGAGTATAAAGCATTACAATAGCTAGCATTTATATAGTGATTTAAGGTTTACAAAATGCTTCATATATATCATCTCATTTGATCCTTACAACAATCCTGAGAGATAGGTGTCACTATTCTCTCCATTTTACAGATGAGGAAACTGAAGCAGGGAGAAGTTCAATGTCTTGCCCAGGGTCATGCAGCTAGTAAGTGTATGAGGCAGGATTGAACTCAGGTCTTCCTGATTCCAAGTCCCAACAGTTTACCCTCTATTCAACCTATCTATATTATATAAAGACATATAAATAAACTTTTAAAATGTCAAGAACTGAAGCTCAACCCTAACCAGTGTGGAGCTTTGCCCAAGGGAGAGATATGCCAGTGGCTTCCATCACCTCTTGTATTCCTCTAAGGAAGAAGTCAGAGAAGGAGTCCACTGACCTAAGAAACAAGTGAACACTATCAATGGCTGAACTCTAAGCAGGCTGAATTCCACCTGAGTTTGGGGTAGAGACAGAAGTAAGTCAATCTTTGGTCCAGGCAAAGCACCTAGGCTCCTTGGTGGGTTCCTGTTTGACCCTGGTTACCCTTGGTAGTGGACCTTCACATACCCCTTTATAACACATTCCAGCCAATCAGATATAGCATACTGAGTCCCAGATACCAACAGTAAGAGTAGGATGCCCATTAAGTGAGGGAAGGTGAGGAAGAAGATACAGCCCCTGAACCCATCTTAGAGGACAATATCTTTCTGAGATTGTCTTTGCCTCCTCTATTCCCAGGACCTTCTTTTCAAAGTTTTGCTCTTTCCCTCAAACTTTCTTTGGGTGTATCTTGAGGCCAGCATGTGCCTGGAAAGACAGAGAACACCTGTCTCCTTCTACTTGTGCAACTATTGGCCCCGAGTCACAAAAGCAGGGGCCAATACTCTAGAAGCAGGGATTCCCCTGAGAAAGATCAAATTTCAACATCCTGACTGAAAAAGCCCCAGATTTGGAAGTTAAGGGACCTAGATTCTAGTCCCTGCCCTGACACTAACTCTCAACCTCATCTTCTTCAAAATAGGAGATTGGACAAAGAGATTTCTAAGGTCCTTCCAGTTCCAACATTCTTTAAGTTTCTAAGATAAGTGCTACATTTTATTTCCCATCAGCTCAACTTCAATTTCAATACATGTTGAATGAGTGTGACCTTGGTCAAGTCATTGCCGTCTATGGGATTTTAGTTTCCTCCTCTGTAAAATAAAGTTTGGACTAGATCATTCCTAAGGGTACTTTCTAGCTTTAACATTCTATTTTTAGAGTGTAGTGGTGAATGAGAGATGGTTTTAAGGCTTGTTCAACCATCCCCCAAGCCACACATGAACACAAGTACAGGGCTAGGTCCACCCTCCCTCTCCTTTTCTTCCCCCTACAAATGAGTGTGACTTCCAGGCTCAACAACCCAACAACTGAGTTTATGGTGCTTGCCTACTGGCTGACATTACTAGTTAGTTGCAATTTGACTGGAAAAGAACTTGAAAAAAATCTCATCTAGTACAACTCTCTTCATATTACAAGTGAGGAAGCTGAGATCTAAAGAGGTAAACTGACTTGTCCAAAGTCATACCTCCAGCAGGTAGCAAGTCTTCTGACTCCAAGTCCAGTATTCTTTCCATTATGCCACTTACAAGATAATATATTCCTGTCACCAGACCATTCTAAAAAAGGTGTTAATTCTATCTGCCATTCTATGAAAGGTATTAAATCTGTCTGCTGGCTAAATGCTTACCAATGTCCTATATACAATAGAAGTTCAAAGTATATTCATTGACTGGAATTAGGAAAGTAGCCAAACTTGTCAAAATGAAGTTTTATAAATCAATGTAACTAGTTTCTTGTTTAAATGTTTCTATTGTACTATATTTATACGTGTAAATTTTATATGGGTTATTTTTTCATCATATGCCTTTGATTTGTGTGGTTTTATTGTGATGTTTGCCTTTCTAATATGTTATTCCTCTAGTATTCAAATTGCTAGGCAAATAAAGTTTCCAAGAGTATATTTCAATGATAATTGTGTTTTGTAGGACACTTGTTTTATTTATACTTTATTTCGCTTAATACTTTAGTAAAGATATTTTAACCAGCAATGAAATACTTTATTTCCTCTTCCCTCTTCATAAGATAGGATTTCCTACCTCATAAAGAGGTACATTTACATCACAATAAGCATTATTACTAGTTCAAATTTTACATAAATGCTAATAACAAAGTAACATTTAAAATTTCCATTTGGTGGCTTTCCTTTTCTCTCCTTTTACATTAGCATTTTCTGTTAAAGAAAAGTGAAAACAAAAGCAATGTAGACATGGCTTAGAAATGGCCCGATAAAGAGCATTGTCTGAAAATCATTGTGTTCCTGTTGGCTCTATCTCTAAGAGATGAAAAGGACCTTAGAAATGAGGAAACGGGAGTTAAGCAACTTACTCAAAGTCACAAAGGCAGTAAATAATAAAGTCAAGATTTGAACCCAGGTTCTGTGAATCAAATCTAGTGCTCTGTCTATATCATATCTCTTCCAAGATGATAAATGGACACATGTATGTGAATGTAAAAACACCAAACACATATATTCAGAAATATCTGCATATGGACATTTACAAATATATTATTTCTTCCCCAGAAATGATATCAACTCTTAGGCATTTGATTATTTTATTGGGAAAAATGTTATTTAGTTTTCTTTTCCTGTAAGTCCCATATATACCAACTAAATATTAGTGTTGTGCTTAACAAAGCCTAATCTCCTGGCCTGCACCACTTTTACCAGCTTTACCTCTAATAGAAACAGTTTTGTACTTGGTGTGGCACCTATTGCTTCAATGTAAACTATAAAAGGAGGAGTATATTGATATATTTATGATGCTTTTGTATAAATCAATTAGTAACATGGGACACAGAGATCCCCCATATTATCTTCCAAAAATGAGCAAAAAGTAGCATAAATATATCAGCATCCACACAATAACTAAAATATTTATTAACACAGATATTTAGGGGCAGCTGTGAGTGCTGTCACATTATTCATGAAGCTTTAAATCATGCCCTTTTTTTTATCTTCTCTATCTTGTTGAGCAAACTTTTAAAAAGTTCCCAGGAGGTCTGATAAATTAAGCCAATGAAATATTTCAGGGGCTCATCTGATGAATTTTGCTTCATGAAGATAATGGCTTTGAGCTAAACCCTTTCCTACCTCTCTTTATTAGTTCTTGATTTGAAAGGCTGGAAATAACGTTTACCCCTTCCCCAGCTGTGGCTGTTAAGAATCCAAGAAATAAGTTACTTGTTTGGCTTTTAGGAAAGTCACAACAGCAACTGCCTATAGAGTCTAGCTCAAAGTGAAATCCATATGTAATGCCTCTGTCAGCAAAGACTTACTGGAGGAGAGTTTATAATAAATATTCACATCTGCTGCTTTGGACACCCTAATCCATCCTATGAATCTTTGCTGTGTCAGGCTTTGTTCTAGATGAAGAAGCCCAGTACTTATAAAGGTTTGCAAATAGGTCATATTTATCATGGTTAACTGTACTTCCACAGTGGTCCCTCCTTTACAGATATACATGACCACTTGAGACATAGCCTGCAATTAAATGTTTTTAAAATGATTTTGCAGAAATTATTTTTTACAAGAAGAACAAATTGCATTTGTTTTCCCCATTGTATCACCTGAAGCCATTTTCTGTTCAAATTTTGACAAGAAGACATTATTGGAATGTATCAGAGTGATGTGATGGCAATGATTCCCAAGTGAACATCAGACTGTCAAGTAGAAAACCTCATATCTTTCTTACTCCTCCAAAATCTGGGGTTAAATAAGAATGTTCCACTGTTTCTAATCTCAAAAGCCATGGTTTAAATGCTTCATTGACTTCTTGATGACCACAGAAATTCAGGTTTCACTGGTGATTTGAGGTCCCTTGCAGGAAAATACTAACACTGCAGAAAAGATGCTATAACAAGTTTGAGAATATCTTATCCCATACATAGCTGTCTTACGTAACTATGGTCATGATTTGTAAGCTTAGTTGAGAGGATTAAACAATTTTGTGATGAAGTTAGTGATTTTTCTTATGAAACTGAAGCTCATGAATATTACCATTATTTTTAATCATAAAATTACTTATAGTTTTTAAAATGAAGATTCAGGTGCAATGTTTGCAAGCAACAAAAATTAAAGTGGAATGATAATTTTTTAATATAAAGTACACATAAATAGTAGTATCTTGTTCTTTGGCTAAACCTGTAATCCTAAACTCCCTAAAACTTCTCCTTACATACAATACATATTGTGAATTTTCTGTATATCCTGCGATCAAGCATTCTGCTCTTTTTTGTTCAAAAAATCCATCTTAATAAAATGATTGTATAAATCTGTTGGGAATAAAAGTTCAGAAATCCTCTGCTGTGGGTAGTAAGTAAAAATCCTTAGGTTTATTTTAATCATCAAATCTAAGTCTAATTATTGGTTTATATTACACTGGACTCAAATTATTTGCTATAAAGCAGTTCTCATTTCACATATCACGGTAGTTGGCAACATAAAAGGAGAGTTTGGTGCATCGCCCTGGAAACAGAATGGTAACGTTCCCTTACTCGCAAACTATATCCGTTCCAATGAAACTTTGCTTTCTCTCTCTATTTCAGGTCGAGTTTTAGCTCAGGCGAGCGGCAACGGGGTTATCCATTTGCTAGATCTCAAATCAGGTCAGATTCGCAAACTGATGGGCCACGAGAGTGAAGCGCACAGCGTAGTGTTCTCTCACGACGGAGAGAGCTTATTTTCTGGGGGATCTGACGGAACTGTTCGAACGTGGTCCTGAAAATCAGCGTCTCACACTGCAGAGGGCATTCACTTTTATGCCGAGAACGTCTTTTAGAGCTCCGAGCCAATAAACGACTAGTTAAATATGTTAGAAGGTAATATTTGAGGTTCGCCTGATAACATGCAACGAATACACTCCGGTGTGTGTATTGTCACCAATAAAAAATTAAAACTTTCTGCTTATTTGAGACTGGGTCATTTCCTCTTATCCCCGTCCCCCAACCCCCACCCCATTTTTAATAAGAATTTAGAGAAGATACCGCCTTGCTTAGAGGTTGGGGAGAAATAGCTTTACAATGACGCCTAATGACAGACTAGATGAATTGCAAGAGATTGGTTTTTAATGTAACTGAACAAGCGCCACAAGAACTCCTACTTTTCACCAAATCCAGGCTGTGGAGGAAGATCCGAAGTTTAATCATGCAGCATTGGGAGTCTTTCTGCAGTCAGAGGTTCAAATACCAACAGTGAGGTTTCATTTTCAAAGATGCCTTGGCAGTGATCATGCCTCATCTCCTAATAACAATCAGGGACTGCAGATGGCTTAAATCTAGATACAAGGCACTTCCGGAACTTACCGAGTGGAACACGTCTCTGCAGCCGGTCCAAGAATGCATAATGTATAATGACATTGATTTGGGGGGGCTTGGGAGGGTTCGATGCAAATACGTAACATGCACATGTAGGAAACCCTTCCCTTTAATAGTATATCTATCTCTGGTATAGAAAAAAGTGCGGCTAAAAAGAGAGAAACTCTCTGTTCTGGTCTTTTCTGGAGGCTGGCTTGAAAGAGCTGCTGGAAATTGGTACTGTGCGGTGCCGCGCGCTGAATCCAGCTGTTGGCGCTGTCCGTGGTACTGAAGAAATCCCGGCTGCCGGTAGATTGAGCTCCAAAGCGGCAATCGGTGCAAACTGCTTTCTTTGATGCAGAAATCAAGCTAAAGTTGTTCCTTTGCTTCACGTCCACTGTAAGCATTTTCTGTTGTTGTAAGAGATGATTGAAGCCGCATATTGTGATGGTGCGGAGGGTATTTCAGGCGGAGCTGGCTTTAAGCTATAGCATACTGTTGCTGTTTGTGGTTTTGAAAGCCTAACCAAACCACCTTTCTCTACTGCCGTTAGAAACACTGTGCGAAGGATCTCGTGTTTGGAAGAAACGTAATCAATCTGGAAATTTCATAGAAGCAGCTGAGAAAATCCTAAAATTAAGTTCAACATGATTCTACCATGGGAGTCTGGATTTCGACGAGACAGCATTGCTTCTTGCTTTGAATTCTGAACACTGGTCCAAAGCTTAATTCTTATGTGTGTCTGCTGTGTTTCTCTCTGGAAGGGCGGGAGACTGCCTCTTTACTGTGTTTTGAAATGGGAGGCAGAGAAAAGGGATTGCCTATAACTCATCCCTGAAAAAAATGTATTCTTCGGGTAATTAAAGAGGAACTGCTTTACTAAAACACATCTAACCTTTTAGTTCATATTGGCCTGTGACTCTACCATCACCATTAACCTCCATACTGATTAGGTAAGTATACATTATTAGCACAAGTTATATTTGTTTTCTCAAAGGATTAGATGCAGTCATTTGTTATCAGATGTGGTTTTTTTCAAAGTTCAGCTATGGCCGTGATCTCAGTGTACCAGTGTTTGCTTACTTATTAGAATCTTTACATAAGCATTTTATTTAGATAAAGGTTTCTTTCACTTAAATAAATGGAGTCTTAAATTGTCATAGAGCACCCAAGCTATCAAGATGACTGCTATGTTTTTTTAAATTTTATTTTATAAGGCAGCCTCAGAACTTTGTCATGTTTTGAATGCCTACATTGAGAAATAAGGGTTTACAAAATAGCTCTCATGGATAGAAGCATATTTATGATTTTATTCTAAATGTGAATTGTATCCCTCATTTCTATCTAAGTTTGCATTGATAATAGTATGGTAAATTGCTGCCTACCTGTAGCTTGTAAATGAATAGACCATATTTGTCTATGTCTTTTTATAGCAGAATTCTGTGTGAATTTGACATGGCTTATCATGCATGTTGCTACAGATACTAGAGGAATGCTACAGGGAAGCACAATAGCTCCTTTTTCTCAAAGTTAAACTTTCTAAATATGTGGTGGATCTGTCAATTCATCCTGCAGTTAGTAAAATACGTTTATGTTTTTCAAAGGCTTGTATAATGTTTGGTGCCACTATTAATCATTTAGGGGAAAAATTGCTTTGTCAATAGGCTCTTAAAGCTTCTCTAGTAAGATTATAGGTTTGCATCTTCCTGTTCTGTCATGACTCATTATTTTTTTACATATTTTAGAGGAGATTCACCTCCTTTATCATTATTCACAAAGAATCATAATATTAGAGAACATTCCCCCTTCAGGAAGAGGGAGTAAATATATTACCTTCCATTTTACTATTGCCAGAATCTACATACCTCACTAAAAATGCATAATTTAATATAATACCTATTCAAAAGTTTCTTGAAAATGCATTTTATTCTTTAAGTATCTATTGCACGTTTTAAGCTGGATGAAAGTGGGTTATCATTTTTTGGTTATGATTTGGAAAGTAAATTCAAACATGAATGATACAAAGGGACTAAAAATGTATTATTTATATTCTTCATACCATCTGCACATATGATGAAACTGGCAAATGCATTACATGACAAGTCTCTTCCTTATCTATTACTTCCTTGATGGAGAATAAGGTTTTCCTTATGTCCCTATGACTTTTTGTGAGTTACTCAATATGAACATTAAAATATGAGCTATCCTCAGTACTCCAGACACTAGTTAATATCATTATTACTTTATGACTGAAAGGTCAATATCACTAACTTGATAAGGTATTTTTATTGTGATGAGAATTATTTCATTGCAGTTTTCAAAAACTTTAATAAAATCAATTTCTGTGCATATTATTTGTATAAATAACACAAACCCAAAATTTTAAAATCTATTTGGGAAAAGTCGTGTATCCATAGACAATTAACTGGATCTATCCATTTGCATTGAGTTTTTAATAATAAATTTACTAAATGCAAATCATGTTCTAGATACCATGTGTAATGTTCAAAGAGGTATCTCCCCTGCCCTCTAGAAGCTTAGCTTCTGAAGGAGATAAAGACATAGTCAGCAATATACATAATGCATTTTACCAAGTCTTTTTAAGACATATTTTCCCTGATTTCCCTTTTTCTTTCCCTTTCCTATGTGGAATAGAGGTGTGAGTTTCACTGCTGATTACTTTTTACAACCCAGACACATGTCTATTGCTATAAACCTGTTCTCAGAATACTGTAAAACCTTGTTTGTGAGCATAAAGAAAGGATGCTCAGTGGCCTTTCCTACAACCTCTAACACAATTAAAACTTACATTCAAGTATGAGTTTTACTCCATTACTTTCCAATTTAGGTTTCTCATACCAATATCTCAATTTTAGTACATTGAGTTATTTAATATCTGAATTCCATCAATGGAAAGAGCCAAGGTTTAAGGATAATAGAGACTATGCATTGAAATTCTTTTGAACTACTTGTAACTAATCAGAGGCAAATCATTTCATCTCTTTATGGCTTAGGAAACAAATCTTTCTGTCTTAGTCAAAGCAATATATGAAATCTAGGTGCTAAACCTGAACTGAAATTTCCTGGGTAAAATAATTCCTGAAGGGATCAATTTTAGTTAATATATTGCCAAAGATTTACTCTCTATACCTCAAACTGAAGAGTAGGTACTTGCTTGAACTCCTTTTATTTGGGATTTTAAGGCTATTATATCAGTCCCAATAAACAGGTTGAGAACATGGCCTTAATTGACTATATTATCTTTTAATATGTCAAATTATTCTCTTTAAATATTTGTTTTCAGCCTACCCCTCCGGTATTCCCATGGAAGCAGCTGGGTATATTTAATATTAGGACCATATGCAGAAGTCTTTGAGGAGGGGGATGGCTCTTCCTATTCATGAAGCCTGCATACTTCTGTTGGTAATCTCTGGTTTGGTCACCCCAGCTGCCATCAATCATGAAGACTACCCTGCTGATGAAGGTGACCAGGCCTCGAGTAATGACAATCTGATCTTTGATGACTATCGAGGGAAAGGGTGTGTGGATGACAGCGGCTTTGTATACAAATTGGGAGAACGATTTTTCCCAGGGCATTCCAACTGTCCATGTGTCTGTGCTCTGGATGGACCTGTTTGCGACCAACCAGAATGCCCTAAAATTCACCCAAAATGTACTAAAGTGGAACACAATGGATGCTGTCCTGAGTGCAAAGAAGTGAAAAACTTTTGTGAATATCATGGGAAAAGTTACAAAATCTTGGAGGAATTTAAGGTATGAGCTACCCTCCATATTTATTCAATACTAACATGCCACTCAAGTTATTTTCCATATTGGTACATGAAAATTATTGTTATGCCAAAATATTCTCCATTAGATTAAGAAATGTGATTCCATTTAGCATGCAGCTATTTATGATAGAAATGACAGGGAATTTATCTCTTGATCTGTAAACGTTTCATATAAGCTTATTTAATAGCTGGAATGTGTTAACAGCCAAATTATTTCTACAAAGGGTTTAAATATGTATTAAGGCATATTTACATAACAATTTGGTGAAGAAAGAAGGAGCTTTGTTTACAGACCACATCTTTATTAGATTAGCATAAACATACTCTGTTTGTACCTTTTTAAAAAAGCTCTTACTACTCAACCAATACATGAAGTACTTTCTTAGTCTCCATAGTTAGTGTGTAAAGGTAAGTTCTACAAACAGACGTGCAGTCCTGAATCCATAAAACAAAAGTTAATGTATCTTAAAATATAAGTATTGGTCTTCATGGCAAGTACACCCCATTTTCTCATGCATTGGCCCAGTAAAGAATGTCCTGAGTATAAGATGACCCTCTTCAGGCATAAAAATACCTAAAATCTAGATTGTAATTTTTTCTTGATAAGTCCAATTAACCCATTCTTTTCTTGACTCCTAATCCCTATTGTCAAGGATTGCAAAGAACATTGTCATTCCTTGCATGGAACTGTCTTTTCTCCCATAGCTAGTTGTAATAAGGATATCCTACATGTCAGGTCTAAGACTTAACTATTTAACTGAGAGCACCAAAAAGATGTTTTTCAGGAATGTAATGGCAGCATATGCCCATGAGTGTTTGAGATTCTGATAGCTTGCTACCAAAGGGTCAGCTTTCATTCAACGTACAAATTCTGTTACAAGACTCTCAGAACTTTGCCAGTAGCTAGAAGAGAACTAGCTTGCTATTGGGACTTTTTTTTCAATATTGGAGGGAAGAAAGTTCTGTCATTTATGCTAAAGAAAAAAAGATCTCAAGCATCAAATGATGCCCAAAGCCACTACCCAGATGATAAAATTACCTTGCCCATAGGCAAGGGGGAAGAGGGCATGCTGCTGCTGCATTGGCCATGCATTTGTTTCACTCAGTCCATTTCATTGCATAAATACTGTTTTCCACAAGCCATGGCATGAGTTCAGATTGATGATCTAGTCACTTGTGTAGTGCTTTGTGACCATCCCATTCCCTTGGTTTAATAAAATATGAAAACTATCATTCTGAAAACATGAAAAGATATGATAATAATGATGACTTTTAATAGAAGTAAGATTTCACCAAAAATTGATCTCTCTAGAATATAATTTCACCGAGAATAATTTTAATACAAATACTACTGTTCCTATTAAACTCTAGTTAATTACATCTTTCTCCTTATCCACCACCTAAGTACTAAGATGTTTACAAACTATAAGCTCATGTTGCCATCAAATACTCATTTTTAAGCTTGTGGGAATGAAGTACAAGTACTAAAAACATAATATGATTCTAGGCATAATTCTTGGGTCACATCATCCTCTGTGGGCCTGCATCTACCCTCAAGGTAGCTATTTTCACAGCAACATTATATAGCATTGGATAGACCACCTCTACCTCATCTTACTCCTGCCCAAAACACACACAACCAATATTTCTGAGATATTTAATTCATAATAAATTTAGATCATAATATAATATATCAAGATATTTGGACCTTAGAAGCTTTTGAGTATAACCCTCTCACTTTATTTATAAAGGACCAGAGACAGAGATTAAGTGCCCATAGCCACAACGTTTAAGGCATGCTTTGAATCCAAGTCATCCTAACTCCAAGTCCCAATGGTTTGTCCTCTTCACCATATTACAAAACATAAGGAATAGCAGGTGTTGATTTGGATGTCAAAAGTCCTCAATACTATTGAAGTTGTTATAAAATTGGGAGAGGGGTTGTGGGATAAGTGACCAGAAGCATTCTTACATCTGAAATAATAAGGCCCCTTAATCTTAAGTCTGAAAGAGACTTTAGAGATAGCATGGTCCAGATCCTTAATTTTACAGATGATTAAGCCCAGAGGGGTGATCTTAGAGGCTCTAAGTTAGTCTCCTTTAAAATACTGCATTACAAGCAATTCCACAATGAAAAAGTATCATTTCCTTCAATACTCAATGGGTTGCTACAGTCTTTTAATCAACTCTAAATTCCTCTATGTTCAAACTTCACACCAAATTTCTTATGTAATAAAAATTTATCAAATGGAAGGAGCCCCTGACTCTTAAGGGTTCACTACTGGTTAATGTAAATCTTGATTTTGAAATTTTGTAGCACTTAACATTTCTTAATATCATCTGAAACTTTCAATCATTCCAACACAGTTCCTAACTGATTATACACAATTTTGTTCTCTGACATAGAAACCATAAGATTAGTTTTTTAAACAGTGGAAAGTAGTTTACTATTTGTCATATATATTATAAACATAATTATTCTGAACTCTGCTAGCTTGCTTTGGGGAAAAAAGGAGAATTATCACATTTCAGTTTTTGCATGTTATAACGAAAGAATTATCTTATGTACCATTTATTCATCCAGCAAAGTAGTCATACTCTATTTAAAGCATTGTATTATGTGTGACATCTTATAGAATACATTAATCAAAAAGGGATATCAATGTGAAATGGACTGTGCTAGTCACTAAGAGAAGTACAAAGATGTAATCCTTGCCTTCAAAGAGCTTACAAACATAAATAAAAGATATAGCTTTAGCTCTTGCATAACTAGTAATCCAGTTGGGAACTGGAAAGGTATACATGTGATACAACTGACCAAAAATAAGTATATTGTAATTTAGTACTGAAGTAAGTGCTAGTGAATGGAGAGTAGGAGGAAGGTGATCAATATGATAACTTTGCAGCATGGTAACTAGGGAAGATTTTTGGAAAGAAGTGAATTGGTCCTAGTCTTGAATAAATTGTGGAAACAGATTGGTGAAGAAGAAAGAGGATGACATCTGGAAGAGTAAACAGCTTGAAAAAAAGCACAGGAATAGGAGCAAATAATGTTCAGGGAATGTGAGTTCAGGGTGAGAAACAGTAAGATTACCAGCCTGGCCAAGATGATAAGGTTGCTAGAATAATGTCTAAATAAATTGAGTGTGATCAGGTGACAGACGGGTAGAAAAAAGAAAACAAAAGACCAAGACATATAGGCTGAGAAGCCAAGCTTTGACTAGTAATAGGGAGCCAATGTGGATTTCGATCAGGAAAGAGCCATGGTAAAAATAATGTAGAGAGAAAGATTATCCTGGTGACTTTGTTCCAGACTGATTCAGTGAGGATTGGAGGCAATAAATGGGGATGGGAGTATTAGAGAGAATAGGAAGGAGGTTGCTGCAAGTAAGGTAAGCATGAGTTGTTTGCCTGCATTGTAACCGAGGCCATGGAACGATGGACAATGTTGTAAGAATACTTTTATTAGACTTCCAAATGGTTCACCTTGAAATGGCTTACATTCTATTGTCATTTGTTAATTTCTTCATGTCAAGAAATCCCAGAAGCACTTGGAGAAGGGTACAAAAAGACATCTACTCCTGTTATTTACAAGGCATGGTGCTGGAGTTCTTAGATCCTCAGTAACCCTTTCAACTCTGACCCTCTCTCTCTCATTCCAGTCCCTTGGAGAGCCCTAAAGTATAATGATTACTCAACAGTGCACACACAAAAAAATCTCTACTTACAACATTGCTAAAAATAAATAAATAAATAGACCCACTTTTTCCATTTTTGCTCATCACAAAGAGTCAAATGAAAATTGGCCTGTGTCACCTTATGAAGAGGATGATGTACTGCTTTTTAAACTTCTAATAAAGAATCTTTTCCCACAACTTACTAATAGGAGCCTGGAAAAATTGATGAATGGCTCTACCTTTTGGAAAGCCCCAACTTCTCCTGTGTTCTAGTAATGTCATATTAAGATAAAGGTCAGTGTCTAGCACATCCTGTCATCCTTCTTTGAAGTGTGTCTGGGAAAAGTAAGATCATAACACTTTAAAAATAAAAAAATACGTAAGTTACAATTTGTTTTTACAATTTTTGGAAATATGAAATTTATGCACTCAGTCTTTCTTATCCTGAACTTTATTTACAAGGAAATATATAATGGAGATGGGGGTGGGGATACTTTCAGAATATTGTTTTGCCAAAGCTTTGTCCTTTTCAATATTCCCCTATATTCTCATGTCTTTCTTGATAAATCTGGGTGCCACACACTATTGGTCATTGTAAATGGAGCTGTGTCTGGCTTTCCTAGTTCCATTTCTGCCAAGTTGCAGAGTCAGTCTTCATTTAAAAGTGACTTTCTACATTGGCTTCCACAGGCTGTCAATGGCTGAAGACTGTCTCTCCCAATCCATCCTCTTGCAGGCCTGTGTTTTGATTCAGAAGTACTTTTTGGATCAGATATTGCTTTTCTCAAGGTGCATTGACTTTTGTCGCTTCACCCCACTGTGGGCCAAGGAAAGAGATCTGCATGTTGTTTATAATGTTGCAAGATTCATAATATTTTGTATTGCTAAACATTTCCCCCTTGCTTTCCCTTTGCATACATTTTGGGTTTGCGGTTGCATAAACAAACATGCTTCACACACACACACACACACACACACACACACACACACACACACACACTTTGTGTTATGTTAAAGTCATAATTTTCTCTCAAATTTTGATTTGGGTATTTGAAGGAAATTGGATGAGATGGTAAGGTATATGGGAAGAAAAGTGTCCACTGGCTTTATTTCATCAAGTTGTTACATCCACAAAGTCCAATGATGATGTTTTAGTTATTTGTATATTTCCCCAGTGACTTACGAGACAGCCTTACAAGCCTGCTTTGATGTCCTATCAGGGTGCTTCAACTTTAACATGTCCATAATGAACCTTTCTTCTGATCTAAAACACACCCTTCCTCTTAACTCCCATATTTTAATTAATTGTACTACTAAGCTCACAGTTACTCAGGTTTAAAACCTTAGTCATGTCTAGTCATTTTTTTTTCAATCCCTACATATAATCCTTGCTTTTTTCCCACCCACCCCCCAAAAGAATAGCTATATGCTGTCTGTATTTTAGCCTGCATCGTGAAATTGGAATTTGGAAATGACTGGTATGGTAGTTTGTATATGGGACAAGATGGGGATTTCTTCTCTTCTCCCATGTCTTCAATCTTGTTAATTCTACCTACACACTCTCCAATCTTGCCCCTTCCCCCCCTCCCCACCCTCCTGTTTCTATCTTCATTGCCATCATTCTAGTTCAGGACCTCATTATCTCTCACATTGACAGTTGCAATAGCCTCCTAACTCAGCTCTCTGACTCCAGTCATCACCCCTTTAATCCATCTTGCACACCGATGGTTGCCAGATTAATCTTCCTAATGCACAGACCTGACCATATCAGTCCCCTTCCTATAAACCTTCAATGACTCCCTGTTGCCTATGAATAAAATTCGAACTCTTTAGCCTGTCATTCAAGACCCTCCATAATCCAGCACCAGCCTACCTTTTCAGCTTTATCTCACTCTACTAGCCTTTACATAGTTTATGCTTCAGCCCAGTTGGACTGCTTATCATTGCTAACTACATCTTTCCCTTTTCCCCTTATACATAACTCTACCCTTGCGAACACCAGGAATACCTCTTTCCTCATTTCTACCCAATGAAATCCTACCAAGACTCCAAGGCCAAACTTCAGTGCCACTTTTCCCAAGATATATTTCCTGTTGCTCCCCAGGCAGAAGTTATTTCTCATGCTTCTAAATTTTCACGAGTTTTTATGTTTCTCTAGTGCCTTAATCACAATACTTTCTATAGTATAGTTGTTTATGTATATATATCTGCATCCGGCCTGTGAGATCCTTGTGAGCATGTATGGTTTCATTTCTTTGTACGTAGTAGGTGCTCAAAACATGTTTCTTGAATGCTGAAATAAAATACAAGTGCTGGAAAGGATATAGAAATTGGAGGATAAGGAAGATGCAGCAGGTAGTGATTTATTTTTGTTTAGTTTGAGGAGGAAGCATGCTCAGTGGCAAGGCCCTGACTTTGGAGTCAGTGGACCCACATCACTTTCCATCTAGACCTTGGACAAAATATTTAATCTTTCTAGGTTTTGCTTTGGCTTTTCCTCAAATGTAAAATGAGAGGGATGGACTAGATAGTCTTCAAGGTCCCTTCTAGCTCTAAATCCATGACCAATATTCCTCTAATCCTTAATATTAAAGGGGATTTCTCAGAAGCCTTGACAAAAGAGGGAAGAGATATACTAGGACCCTGAGAAATAGAAACTATCAATGAGCCAATATAGCACAATCGATCAATATTTATTAAGGGTCTACTATATGCCAAGTACTGTACTAAGTTCTGGGGATACAAAAAGAAATGGAAAAAGTGTTACTACAGGAACTGAGAAATGTAGGTTCCAATCCCAAGTCTCCTAGTAACTAGCTATGTGACCTTGAGCAAGTCACTTAACTTCTTTTTTTATTTTATAATTTTTATTTAATATTTTAGTCTTCAACATTGATTTCCACAAGATTTTGAGTTACAAATTTTCTCCCCATTTCTTCCCTCCCCACCATTCCAAGATGGCATATATTCTGATTGCCTCGTTCCCCAGTCAGCCCTCCCTTCTTTCACCCCACTCCTCCCCATCCCCTATCCCCTTACTTTCTCGTAGGGCGGGATAGATTTCTGTGCCCCATTCCCTATGTATCTTGTCTCCCAGCTGTATGCAAAAAGCAATTTTTTAAGCATCAGCTTTTAAAACTTTGAGTTCCTAATTCTGTCCCCTCTTCCCTTCCCACCCACCCTCCCTAGGAAGGCAAGCACTTCAACATGGATCACACATGTATCATTATGCAAAACAATGCTCAAGTTGTGAAAGGCTAACTATATTTCCTTCGATCCTATCCTGTCCCCCTTTATTCAATTTTCTCCTTTGACCCTGTCCTTTTTCAAAAGTGTTTGCTTTTGATTACCTCCTACCCCTATCTGCCCTCCCTTCTATCATCCCCCACCTTTTTTATCGCCTTCCCTTTACTTTCCTGTGGAGTAAGATACCCAGTTGAGTATGTATATTATTCCCTCCTCAAGTTGAATCCGATGAGAGTAAGATTCACTTATTCCCCCTCAGCTGCCCCCTCTTCCCTTCCAACAGAACTGCTTTTTCTTGTCACTTTTATGTGAGATAATTTACCCCATTCTATCTCTCCCTTTCTCCTTCTCTTAATATATTCCTTTCTCATCCCTTAATTTTATTTTATTTTTTTAGATATCATCCCTTCATATTCAATTCATCCTGTGCCCTCTGTCTATATTCCCTTCAACTCCCCTAATACTGAGAAAGGTCTCCCAAATTACACACATCATCTTTCCATGTAGGAATGTAAACATAATAGTTCAACTTTAGTAAGTCCCTTATGATTTCTCTTTCTTGTTTACCTTTTCACGCTTCTCTTGATTCTTGTGTTTGAAAGTCAGATTTTCTATTCAACTCTGTTCTTTTCACTGAGAAAGCTTGAAAGTCCTCTATTTTATTGAAAATCAATATTTTTCCTTGGAGCATTATACTCACTTTTGCTGGGTAGGTGATTCTTGGTTTTAATCCTAGTGCCTTTGACCTCTGGAATATCATATTCCAAGCCCTTTGATCCCTAAATGTAGAAGCTGCTAGATCTTGTATTATTCTGATTGTGTTTCCACAATATTCAAATTGTTTCTTTCTGGCTGCTTGCAGTATTTTCTCCTTGACCTGGAAACTCTGGAATTTGGCAACAATATTCCTAAGAATTTTCTTTTGGGGATCTTTTTCAAGAGGCAATCGGCGGATTCTTTCAATTTCTTTTTTACCCTCTGGCTCTAGAATATCAGGGTAGATTTCCTTGATAATTTCTTGAAAGATGGTGTCTAGGCTCTTTTTTTGATCATGACTTTCAGGTAGTCCAATAATTTTTAAATTATCTCTACTGGATCTATTCTCCAGGTCAGTGGTTTTTCCAATGAGTTATTTCACATTGTCTTCCATTTTTTCATTCCTTTGGTTCTGTTTTACAATATCTTGATTTCTCATAAAGTCACTAGATTCCACTTGCTCCAATCTAATTTTTAAGGTAGTATTTTCTTCAGTGGTCTTTTGGACCTCCTTTTCCATTTGGCAAATTCTGAGTTTCAAGGCATTCTTCTCCTCATTGGCTTTTTGGAGCTCTTTTGACATTTGGGTTAGTCTGTTCTTTAAGGTGTTATTTTCTTCCGTATTTTTTTGGGTCTCCTTTAGCAAGTCGTTGACTTGTTTTTCATGGTTTTCTTGCATCACTCTCATTTCTTGTCCCAATTTTTCCTCTACTTCTCTTACTTGTTTTTCCAAATCCTTTTTGAGCTTTTCCATGGCCTGAGACCAGTTCATATTTTTCTTGGAGGCTTTTGATGTAGGCTCTTTGACTTTGTTGACTTCTTCTGGCTGTATGTTTAGATCTTCTTTGTCACCAAAACAGGAATCCAGAGTTTGAGTCTGCATTTGAAACTGAGTTCATTTTTGCTGCCTGTTCATGTTCTCAGCCAACTACTTGACCTTGAGCTTTTTGTCTGAATGTGACTGCTTGTAGAATAGAGAGTACTTTGTCCCAAGCTTTAGGGTCCAAACACTGCTGTTTTCAGAGCTACTTCTACTCCACCATCACCCCAGGCTCTGTCACCACAGCACTCCTCCTCCTCCAAGAAACAGCAACCAGGACTGCAATACAGATCCAAGCAGGGCACAGCAAGAGAATCTGCCTTTGTGCCCACAAAGTGCTCCTTGCACTCCTGCTCTGATCCGCTGCTAGATTCCTCCCACCATGTGAGCTAGGGACTTGGGAAGAAGTTGATGCTGTAGCTCTGGAAGCAGCCTCAGGAGTTTCCTGCCGCTGCCACCGCCACCACTGAACAACCTCCAACACCCCTAGGGCTGGTGATCAGACCACTCTGAACTTGACTTCAGTTTCCCTCTAACCTGCTCTTTGGTGTTTGTAGGTTGTGAAGTCTGGTAACTGCCACAGCTCACTGATTCGTGGCCCCAAGGCCTGTTCTGCCTGGACTCTCGTGCGGTCTGTCCTGGCACAGCCCGCACTGTGCTCCACTCTGCTCCCAGCTCTGTGTGATAGACTCTTCCCGGTGACCATCCAGGCTCTCATGGGCTGGAAACCTGTTTCCCTCTGCTATTTCATGGGTTCCGCAGCTCTAGAATTTGTTCAGAGCCATTTTTTACAGGTGTTTGGAGGGATTTGGGGGAGAGCTTAAGTAAGTCTCTGCTTTCCAGCTGCCATCTTGGCTCCACCCCAAGTCACTTAACTTCTCAGGGTCTCAGGTACCTTGTCTATAAAAGATAAATGGGGACTAGACTCTATGATCTGTAAGGTCCTTTCCAACTCTAAAACTCAATGATTAAATAAGAGCCAAGATATACACTAATTTGAGGATCAGTGATTCAATACCATTTGGAAACAATAACTAAAATTTGTATAAGTCTTAAAGGTTTACATAATGTTTTATATACCCTTCCTCACTGAATCACCATAATTGTTATGAAGAAAGTAAAGTTAGGTATCTCTATTTTACATGATAAAATCAGGACTCAGATTATGAAGTGAAATCACCTATGCTTATGGGTGACTAGGAAGTTCTGGTGGCAAAATTTGAACCCAGATCTCTCCTAAATCTAAGTTCTACATTTTCTACCCAAATATGTATCTTTTGAGGGAGGCACACTACACGAGTCTCCTACAATGTTTATGGGTTTGAAAACTTTGAGGGAACGAAAGTGGTTAGCACAGTGCCTGGCACATAGTCTTTATAAATGCTTATTGATTGACCAACTAAAAGGACAGGATCACCATGCCCTACATACGAACCGTCATCCCTCCCACTTCTTTTTTTTTTATAAATTAGATTTTTTTTATTTTTAGTTTACAACAATTAGTTTTACATGTTCTTGAGTTTCAAATTTTCTTCCCTTCCCTCCCCTGCCCCTACCCCCCAAGATGGCATGCAGTCCAATATAGATTCTACATAGACCTTCACACTAAACTTATTTACACAATAGTCAAGTTGCAAAGAAGAATTATGACCAACGGGATGAATCATGAGAGAGAAGAAATAAAACCAAAAAAAAGCGGGTGAAAAGAGAGTGAATAGTTTGCCTCAATCTGCATTCAGCCTCCACAGTTCTTTCTCAGGATGCAGCTCGCTTTTTCCATCATGAGTCCTTTGGAGCTGTCTTTGAGCCTTGTATTGCTGAGGAGAGCCAAGTCTATCAAAGTTAGTCATCACAGAATCAATATGTCTGTGGTTGTGTATAATGTTCCCCTGGTTCTGTTCCGCTCACTCAACATCAGATCATGTAAGTCTTTCCAGGTTATTGTGAAGTCTGTATCTTCCCCATTTCTTATAGCACAATAGTATTCCATTACATTCATATACCACAATTTGTTCAGCCATTCCCCAATTGAGGGGCATGCCTTAATTTCCAATTTTTTGCCATCACAAAAAGAGCAGCTATAAATATTTTTGTAAATACAAGTCCCTTTCCCACTTGTGTGATCTCTTTGGGATATAGCCCTAGGAGTGGTATTGCTGGGTCAAAGGGTATGCACATTTGTATAGCCCTTTGGGCATAGTTCCAAATTGCTCTCCAGATTGGCTGGATCTGTTCACAACTCCACCAACAATGTATTGATGTTCCAATTTTCCCGCATCCTCTCCAGCATTTATCATTTTCCTGTTTTGTCATGTTAGCTAATATGACAGGAGACATGTGGTACCTAAGAGTTGTTTTGATTTGCATTTCTCTAATCAATAGTGACTTAGAGCATTTTTTCATATGCCTATAGATATCTTTAATTTCTTCCTCTGAAAACTGCTTCCCTCCCACTTCTACCAAATACAGGTAAAGGTAACAAAAAGGATTTTTATAAAAGAGTTAAAACTAGAGTATTTTGGATGGGAGACTGTGAGAAATGAAAGACAGTGTTCAGCTTTACAAGAAGTCAATGAAAAATAAATTTGTTGAATTGAAAGGCTAGAAGTTATATAGCAAATAGTCAGTGAGTTGGTCCAAAGGAGTTTCAGAATTCCAGTGTTTGGCACAGAGTAAGCACTTAATAAATGCTTTTTCACTTATTCATTGACTCATTCCAGCCAATGGAAACAACTTAGGAAGTTCCATGGAGCAAAAAGCACTTGTTTGGCAAAGTTGATTTCTGAAAAAGAAAGCTTTACTGCCCATCCATTCCCCACCCCCATTCCTTTTAGGTGTTATTCCGCCCCCCCCCCATTAGACTGTGAGTTCCTTGAGGGCAGGGGCTATATTTTGCTTTTCTTTTTGCCTTGATAATAGTAGGTGTTTAATAAATGTTTATTGATGTGACTTAAAAAAAAAACACGAACTAGCAGTGGGTGGTCAATTATGCCAGAGTAGGTTTTATTTTCTCCTCTGTGATTTGACATTTAGACAGTCCCTACTTCATTTCAACAATAGCATCATCCTTTATTTCATTTCAAAACAATTGAGAATGAGTTCTAACTGTTGCCCCTCTAAAGCTCAGGTGTCCCATTAGAAGCCATAAATAGTTAGGGTCTATGTCACTGAGTCCCCTGTCTTAGCATAGCTGTCAACGTAATGAGAAAACTCTCCAGAATTTCGTGCACAGCAATTTACAAAAAGAATAATCCTCGAGCATTTTTAGACTCCTCTATTTTGATTTGTTACCTTGTGAGGAGTTTAATAGATCAGATTCCATGTTAATTAAAATTAAATACTAGGGGCTAATTTTTATGTTGGGTCCCTTCTTATTTTCAAAAAAAGCCAAAAAGAATA
This sequence comes from Trichosurus vulpecula, assembly GCF_011100635.1. NCBI lineage: Eukaryota > Metazoa > Chordata > Mammalia > Diprotodontia > Phalangeridae > Trichosurus > Trichosurus vulpecula. The sequence continues at coordinate 286,385,564 of NC_050576.1, read as the reverse complement.
TATTCATAAGCTAAGTAGTAGATCAAAGCTTTCTTAAAAGACTCAAGTTCATTTTTAACTTTGTGAATTCCCATTTGCAAATTTTCACTTCTTCCATTGCTGGTATAACAATGTCACTTCCCTGATCCAGAAGTTTCTTAGGTTCTTTTTTGCTCCAGGGTAAAATACAGACTCTTATGTCTGACATTTAAAACCCTGGCTCCACCATATTTTTTTCCAGATTGACTGCACTAGTCCTAGTCATGCACTCTGTATTCATGCCAAGCTGGCCTGATTGCCTTTCCCTGAACAGGACACTTCATCTCTCAACTCTGTGCCTTTGTACAAGCTGACCTGGAATCTTCTCCTCCTCACCACCTCATCAAACGCTAGTTCCCTTCAAAGAACAGCTCAGATGTCAATTCTTACATAAGGCCTTTCCTGATCCACCTGCTTGATAGCGCTTCTCTCCCCAAACCCCGCCCACAAAATTGTTTTGAGTGTATATACATATTGACATATACTTATGTGTGTATATATTGTTTCTCCCAATAAAATGTAATCACTTTGAGGAGAGGCGCTATCAGTTTTTCATCTTTGCATCCTCAACTCCTAGTGCATGGTATATGCTAGGCTCTCCATAAATGCTCGTTGAATTGAATGAAAATCGGTTGGCCTAGTTTTCATAAGATGGAATCCAAATTAATTCTTGGGATCCTTGTGAAATTATGGAGTTGCTACTTTAATGGATTGTGTTCAAAATTAGCCACTCATTTTGGTTCTTACAGGTCCATTTGGCCAACTCTTCCATAGTTAGCTGATAATGAGTATGTGTTTGTGGACATAATCCCCAATATGTATTGCTGTCTCTCCCATTGAAGATGTCACTACTGCTGCTGCTGCAGCTTCTGGATTTAGCAGAACATGGCTGTGAGTGGCAAGGCAACTGTCCAATCTTTTTTTTTTTGGAGGGGGGAAGGCAAGGCAATTGGGGCGAAGTGACTTGCCCAAGGTCACACAGCTAGTAAGTGTATCAAGTGACTGAGGCCGGATTTGAACTTAGGTCCTCCTGACTCCAGGGCTGGTACCCTATTCACTGTACCACCTAGCTGCCCCCAATCTTTTTAATATTGTATACTTAGGAAGATTGTGCTTTAATTTCCCACTGCACTTGGTGCTTCCTCAAAACAACCATGTGAGATAAGAAGTATCATTATCCTCTAGATGAGAAAAGGGAGGCTCAGAGAGAGTTGTCTCCTTTTCTCAAAAACACAGAGCTAATAAGTGCCAGAACTAAAACCCAGGTCTTGGGATTCCAAGTCTAGTGCTCTTTCCATTGTGCAACACTGCCTCTCCTTCAAGTGATCATCTCAGAAGTTTTATTACTTCCAGACTTGGTACTTCTTTTATCCTCACTAATTCACATATTTGGTTGATGGGGTGATGGCAGCATGAGCTTCACTGTTTTCTGTGGCTTGTTTCAGGACTCAGCTTTGTTCATTTCTTATGGGACACATTTATTCCTTTTCCCAAAATTGTTTTAGAGAGAAATATTTATCAGGTCAAGAGTCAAGATATATTCAAAGCTTCTATCCTATGCCTTGAGTTTCTTATGTAAATAGAGTGGAGAGAAGCTTTTTCTTATTCCACGGAACATCCTCCTATGTTTCCTAACAGATTGTAGCCAGAATGGACTTTGTTTTCTTTGAATGACTCAACTTGCCTCGTTGAGCTTCCCTGGATGCTGGGGCTTGCTCTTCCGGGGCAGGACCAGAGCTTCCTGTGTGATGAGTCGTGGGGCTGGCTTCTAGGCACTGTGCTAAGCGTTGGGGATACAAGGACAAAATTTGATGTCCAGCCTTTAAAAAATTTACATTTTTAATCAGGGAGAGAATTTGTACATACATAAGAATATAGGAAATATACACAAAACGAATTCAAGATAATTTGGCAGGAAGGTCAATAATACCTAGGAAGATCAGGAAAAGGTTTCAGGTAGAAGGTGGTCCTTGATCTGAATCTTAGAGGAAACCAGAGATTCCCAGAGGTGTAAATGAAAAGGGGTACATTCCAACTATGAAGAAGAGCCTAAGAAAGACCTTGAAAGGGAGCATCATATTGCAGAATAGCAGGTATGTCAATTTTGCTGGACCATGAAGTTCATGGAGAGGAAAGTACTATGTAAAAAGACTAGAAAGGTAGGTTGGAACAAGATAGTGAAGAATCTTAGATGCCAAGACAGATTTTATGCTTGATTACAGAAAGAATAAGAAGCCACTGGCATTTATTAAATGGGCAGGTGACATGGCCAGATCTGCACTTTGGGAAAATTACTTTGGTTGTTGTATGGAGAATAGGTTAGGAAGGAATGAGGTCTGAGGTTGGGAGTCCAAATGGGAAGCTTTTCAATCATCCATGCAAAAAGAAAAAAAAATGGTAGTGTGCAGAGAACAGGACAAACTGGAGAGATGATACAGAGAAAGGAACAAGATTTAGCAATTGGGTAGCTGATATTTTAATAATCCTTTGAAGTTTGAAAAACATATTATTTGATCTGAACCTCACAATCACTCTGAGAGGCAGGTATGGCCAATATTATTGTCCACATATTACAGTTAAGGAAATTATGACCAGGAGAGAGTAAGTAACTTATTTAAGATAAGTTTCTGATGAGGTAAGATTCAAGCCCAGGTGTTTCTGACTCCAGGACTAGGTAGTGTGGGCAAAATTAAAACCTCCAATTTGAATTTAACAGCTCTTATTGAAAAGGTTTAGAAGACAGAAGCCTGAAGTCAATACCTAAAATGAGACTTTGAAGTTGTAGATTTAAACTCTTCAGGCAATCCTTATCCTATACTTAATCAGGAGATAGTTTACTTCTCAATGTTAAAGTTTTGCATCAGTAACCTAAGTCAATTGTAACTTCTTCCTAGTTGTTTCCCTTGGCCCTAGATTGTTGGTTCACTATAAAGCCATTTTGGCAATATGTTAATGGCCCAGCAATGAGTGAATGATGGCTGACACAAGAAGCAAAATAAACTACAATTAGCCTTCTGGGAAGGTTTCCTAGCAATAGCCCTTTCTGGCCTTAAGAAATCTTCAGAAGTTGACCTAGCATTTCACTAAGGATACAAAGAAAGCCATGTGGGCTCTGCCTTGAACAAATCCCTTAATACCAATCCTCACTCTCCTATTTAACTTCTCCAGGGAATAGAAAACTCAATCACTCTAACAGGGTTTTAGTATCTCTACCTGTAGGGTGGTTATAACTCTAACAGGGTTTTAGTATCTCTACCTGTAGGGTGGAACCAACACATGGTTCCAGTAAAGAATAAATATTACAAGTGATTTCAAAGTGTTAAAACTATAAGTCAGATTCCAAAGTTCTTATTAATTCCTTTGTGTGTGTGTGTGTATGTGTATGTGTATGTGTGTGTGTGAGAGAGAGAGAGAGAGAGAGAGAGACAGAGAGAGAGAGAGAGAGAGACAGAGACAGAGAGGCAGAGAGAGACAGAGATATCAAATGTTGATTGGAATAAGTAGACCATTAGCTGCGATTCAGAAATCATTTTCTATGCCTACTTCCCACTGTAACTGTTTGTGTTGTATTTGGGTTTGACCTCAATTACAAAGTATCTGAGGCAATGTAGAATCCTCCTATATATAGAAAGTGAATGTCAGACTCTAGGTTTCTCCTACTTTTGAGAACTTAACGGGGGTGAAAGAGATCTTAGAGATCTACTGCAAGCTCAAGTGCAGAGAAATTCAATGGTTTGTCTAAGGCCAGATAACCAAGCAATGACAGTAAGAGCTAGGCTCCTGATTTCCAAACTCCCAGTTCAGTGTTGTTTTTGCCACTGAATTAACTTCAGGTTTGCTGGTCAGATTTCTTTCTCAAAGACTAAACCTTAAACCCAATTCACTCTGTAGCTCAGAGACTGGACAACAATAGATCATCTCTGCCCTCCTATCTCAGAATGAATGTAACCCTGAGGGTCTTCCCCTCCCAGTTTGATTTTTTTTTAATTAAAGGGGCTATCCCTTGACTCACTTCCTAGAGAGGCCTATTCAAAGGATGGGCATTGCCTCACTCAAAGTGAGAACTCAAAAAGATCTTAGCTTAAAAGGGACTGGGTCTCCCATTGCATCCTGGGCCATCTCCAGTGGTCCTGAGGAATATCAGGCCACTAGACCTAGATGACTCTGGAGGAGAAACTGGTGACTTTGCACAGCCCTCTCTTATTCAAATCAAAGTCAACTGCAAGTCATGTCATCATCTCCCTGATGTCATGGTCCTCTTCAAGAATGAAGGACAAATACCACAATAGAAACAAGATGCTTCTATGGGGGTGGGGAGGAGGGAGAGAGGAAGGGAGGGAGAACACTCTCAGTGTGTGTGTATATACATTATATATATATATATGTGTATGTGTGTGTGTGTGTGTGTGTGTGTGTGTGGGTATGTGTATGTATATGTATATATACATATACACGCATTATATTATATACATATATACAGTATATATGTATACACATATGTATATAATATAATGCATGTATATGTATACACATATATCCATACATAGATTCATAGAGAGATAGCTATATTGACAGATATATAGATAAGTAAGTAAAATAGCCAAAGAGACAGACTAGTATGCACAAATGCAGTAGGAAAGGTTCATTTCTTCCAATTGATTAGGGATATGTAAATGAACTAACTATATTCAGAAAGCTTCACCAAGATACCCTCCATCTCTTACTCCAGTTACAGGTAATTAACCATAACAAAATATTGACACATGGGCAGCTCCTATTGAAATCAAATGTTGACTTGAGTTATAGTAGTAGTGATATGGAGCTTAAGTTTGTATAGACAGTACCCCCAAAGAGCACTGATTTTCAAAGCAAGTGCATTCAGACCTTGAATTAAATAAGTATCTTCACTCAGAGACCATGAGTCTGATTGGTCATAAATAGGACAGGTCTCCAGTACAGGACTTAGGTTCAATAATGTCTATTTTTACCAAGAAAAACCTTACCCTAGAAAGGAGTCAAGGGGCCAGTTTGAGCTTCATTTGCCCATCCATCTTTGTCAAGTCAAGGATTGGTTTCCTGGCTTCATTCTTCCTGTTCCATCAGCTTCCAAATTTCATTGTGTGGCAAGGATGGATAAAAGGCTGGGAGTACCATCATCTCCATTTCAAGTTGAGTGTGATTAGGGCAGAGGGAGAAAACATAGTGCCCACTCACATCTATGTTTGGAAGAGGTGAAAAAGTGGTGATACCATTCTGCTAATTCTACTTGATTCAATAAAGAGGCTCCTTATTGTACCTAGACAATTGGGGTCTCATAAAAGTATCCAAGCAGACATTCGATTGCAATTTAAATCATTCATTATATGTAAAGGAAATATCAAATGACATCAACACTTATAATGTGTCCTATCAGAAAACTGTGTTTTGTGGGAGTCAGATTAATTCAACTCCCTCAACCTATTTGAGGAAGCCTTCTAATCCCATTATGTTTACATCTGATATTTCCCTATTGGCTGTAGTACTAGTCTTAATTCATTATGCACTAATATATTTTCCCTCTATTTATGCTCACACACATACATATATACACACATACACTTCACCTTAGCAGTGTACAAATTTTTCATAAGTGAAAGATACACACATATGTGTATATATGCGCATTGTGAATATGTGTATATGTGTACATATGTTTATATAAGATATATATTTTATATCAACATTTATTATTTATCATATGACATTCATGTTAATTCAATTCTCTGTATATTTTCTGATTTTAATCATTCTTTTTATTCTAAAAATATGGAGACCTTTACTCTGCACAGATGTATGAGATCTTATCATATTCCCACTTACTGAGAATTCACAGATGACAAACATGAGCACAGATTGCAACTTTCCAGCTTTGTAAATACTTCATGTCATATATTTCATCACACAAAGAAGCAAGTATGCATTTTGAATTTAATTCAACATTACAGGAATTCTGTAAATGAATTGGTAAATGAAAAGCAAGTATAGATAAGGTTTGTTTGCTGAGTCATTTGTTAGTTAAACCTTGTCCAAGTTGTAATGCAGAAAATGTGTAGCCTGAATCATGATATGAATTTAAATGCATCATTCAGCCACTCAATAAAAGTTTATTAAGTGCCTACTATGTGCCAGACACAGTAATGTGTTAATCTCTGGAGAAACAAAGAAAAGGCAAAAAGACAGACCCTGTTCTCAAGGACCTCACAGTCTAAGGGAGGAGATAATATGCAAACAACTATGTACAAGCAAGATTTAAAGAGAATAAATTGAAGATAACCTCAAAGAGAAGGCACTAATATTAAACACCAAGAAAGGTTTCTCAAAGAAGATGAGATTTTAGCAGAGACTTGAAGGCAGCCGAGAGGGAGAGATGAGGAGGGATGAGGAACAGCCAGTGAAAATGCCCACAGTCTGTAGATGCAGAATCTTGTATGAGGAACAGCAGGGAGGCCAGTGTCACTGAATCACAGTGTATGTTAAGGGCATAAGAAGGCTGGAAAAGTAGACGGGAGCCAGGTTGTAAAAGGCTTTGGATGCCAAACAGAGGATTTTATATTTGATCCTAGAGATGATGGGGAAGAGTGTCGTGATGTATATACTGTCATTTCAGTTAAAAATATGAAGGTGCTTATTTTTTAATGTATATATGTAGTACATATATAGATTAATTCATGAAATGTTACATATATGACATATGTGTGACATTCTGTAGATTCTTGAATAGTGTGTGTGTGTGTGTGTGTGTGTGTGTAACATTTCATGAATCAATATTCTCAAACAGGTGTTCAAGCAGGAATAAGGCATGGAAATAGACCAGCCTCTGGTCTCCAGACAGTATTACAAGGCCTTCTATATAAAAATCAATGCATATGCTTTAGGCACAGTTATTTTTCTCCTCCATAAGATATAATATCTCTGATGCACATCCTGGAGTTAGTTCTATGTATATAACTCCCATCAATACAAAGAAGCCCAAACCCAGGACTCATAGGCCACACATCATTCAAAGCCACATGCTGAATGTGCTACAAGGAGAATAGATATGCCCCCTGAAAACTAGCTCGGTTCACAAAATGTTAGTCCTGGAAAGGGACCTAGGAATCATCTATTACATCTGCCTTATTTTAGAGATGAAAAATCCTCTCCCTGAGAGATGAAATGATTTGTCTTAAGGCCACAATCTACACCCATGTGGCAAATAAGTATCCTTTACAAAAACCAAAGAGAATATCACTCCTCCAGCCTAAAAGTCATTGCTTCCTCATAGTTATTTCCCATGCAAGGCTTAGTAGAAGCTCCCTCTAGAGAACCTAAATCAATTCTGGTTCTGAGGATGCTGAGCAGACCACCATAACTTCCAGAAAACTCATTTTTCCCCTTTGCAGAGAGGACATCTCTCTTATTTCTGAGAATGACAGGAAGAAAAACTAAAGTTGCTGATTCTAACTTTCATTTTTAACAACCTTTTAAAAGAGCATCTTAAAATAACAGACAGATGACTACTGAAAGTTAGAAAGCTTCATTAGGGAAGACAAAGAACAAGTATCTAAAATTTCCCTTTTCTTAATGAGAAGCTAAACTTTCACAGTAAAGCTTCAAGACACTCCAGTCAAGACACCAGAAATTCTGAGCAAAACTCACATTGTTAAAAATCGTTTTGGCAAGGATCTGACAGGAGATTGAAATGACTTGTTTCTAAATAAGAAACTAATTACTTAACCACAGCTAGCAGTTCACCCACAACTCAACCACAGTCTGAGGATGAGCATGGTTATATTTCAAAACTTATTTTCCATCTTGAATAAGGTATCTTTGTCTTAAAAAAACCTTTCACATTTCAAAGGTTTCATAATAGAGAAGAAATTGCTAAATCATCCTGTAGCAAAAAAAATCACCATATTAGTTTTTGAGCTACTCAGCCACTGAAATCAGGGAAAAATAAAAACTAAACATCAAAGGAGAGTATGATTTATCAGCTACTACTGCCCAATTTCACTGACAAAGCCTGAAAGTATGATATTAGTATATCTCTGTCAGAGTCTCACAAAAGAGTATATGAAATGCTACAGAGGTTTGTCAAATCATGAACTAGAACCAAGGGAAAAGGGGCTGCTATGCCAATAACCAAATCTATAGCTTATGTTTTATGATTATCATTCTTTATATAATACTTCATTTAGGATCTTCCTGGTATAGCGCATAGTCAAGAATGCTGTCGTTACAGCTCAGTCATTTTTCAATCATGTCCAATTTTTTGTGACCCCATTTGGGGTTTTCTTGGCAGAGATACTAGTTTGCTATTTCCTCCTCTAGTTCACTTTATAGATGAGGAAACTGAGGCAAACAGGGTTAAGTGACTTGCCCAGGGTCATACAGCCAGTAAGTGTCTGAGGCTAGATGTGAACTTAGGTCTTCCTGACTCCAGGCCCAATGCTCTATCCACTGTGCCATCTAGCTCCCCCAAGTCAAGAATGCCCAGGTTCAAATCTTTTGTCTGATACCAAAGAACTTGGTATCAATAGTGAGACATGTGAGACACTGGCACAGGACTGTACTGGCATGTCTGCATCAAAGAAGGCTCTTTGCTCTACGAGAAAAGCAGAATCACAGTAGCACAAAGGAATGAGATGCACAAATCTAGAGACATCTCCATTCCAATTGTCCAAACAGACTATTTGTGCCTGACCTGTGTTAGAGCCTTCCAAGTTCGTATTAGACTGATCAGCCATAGTTGAACAAACTGTACCTTGAGCCCACATTGTGATGTCATTTGGTCCTCTTCTAATATGAAGGACAAATAATAATATGGCCTCAGGCAAGTCACTTACTGTCTATATGCCTGGGGCAGCTGCTCATCTAGTGAGTCACAGACAGGTCGTCAAGCTGAATTATAAAAAAGGATTCCAATCGTAAGGATTTTCGATGTTGATGAATATACAATTCTTCCACACTTGAGGAGCATAATGAAAAAAGAGAGGTTTAGTGGGTAGAAAACTTGTCAGAGTCTGGCAGGTCTGAGTTCAAATGTTCCTCTGCCATTCTGACTTGAATCCCCTGAGCAGGTCCCAGAACTCAGTGCCTCAGGTAACCTAAGCTTAATACTGGCAGAACACTTGCAGACCTGAGTTGCTAAGAGGCTTTTTCTTAATCACAGATCCAAATTCCCTGTCCTAAATCTTCCCAAACCTAGCAATGTGACCTTGGGCAAATCCCATAATTTCTCTGGTGTTGAATGCAGGAGCTCCAGCACTAGGAAAATCATAGATCCTTCATGTATCCACAGAAATCATCTAAGAAATGGGCAGCTAGGTGGTACAATGGATAGAGCATACATTTAGGGCCTGGAGTCAGGAAGACCTGACCTCAGACACTTACTAGCTATGTGACCATGTTTGCCTCAGTTTCCTCATCTGTAAAATGAGCTGGAGAAGGAAATGGCAAACCACTTCAGTATTTTTGGCAAGAAAACCCTGAACATGGTCACAAAGAGTTGGAAACAACCAAACTATAACAACTACAACATCTTAATCCATCCTTATAGCATTTCCGCAAAGCATATCAATTATGGTACCAGCCTTGGACTTTTCCAAGGTCACAAAAGCTGTTAAGCAGTAGAACACATGTCGGTTGACCCCAAGTCCAGTGCTTTTTGCACAATAAGGTGACTGCTTTATCTTAAAGAAGATTTAGCTGGGCTCTTCATGCATCAGTGACAAAGTGATACATCTGACTAAAATGTCAGATTTTTTTAACACATAGTCTGTATGCTTTCACCATTGCAAATGGGTTTGATTTTTTGAGGGCTTTATTCCCCAGGCTCCCAGAGTCTGAAGAACACTGAATTCTGTCCCATCCACTCAAAACTACTTTGCTGAGTTATAGCTCACTAAGGTTCCTTATGATATTTTCCTTTTATTGTTCTTTCAATGCAGTATCTGTCTTTTGCCTCATTAATAGTTCTCTCTCCCTGTGGAATCATAGTGGCAAAATGCTTCATTCCTCTCCTCACTCCTACCCCCTCACTCGGCCTTGTTTCAGGCTGTTGTGGATGACTGGCACTTCTCTGATATCAGCCATCTTTCCTTCTCAGTGTCAAGTGAAAATTTTCAAAGCCATACAGTTTCTCCTTTTTTTCCGAATTACACAGATGGATGATAAGTGAGAAATCTTCCACATAGAGACTACTCAAAACCTCTTAGCAACACTTCAAGGGTCCTTCCCTACACCAAACCTGACTGTCAATCCAGCTTATCAGTGAAAGACTAATGTCTGCCTGTTCAAGTCTTTTTTGGGATCTTGGGTGTGATGCTCTGTTGCTGGCTTGACTTTATCTTGTACTTGAAGACCTTTTCCTATATGCCTTTGGGTTCTCCTTCAAAGATTTCAGTCAGGAGAAGATGAAACATATTTTCCCTTCACAATAACCAACTACTTCCTGGAGAACCCTTTGTCACTTGCTTATCAAAACGGCAACAACTATAAGTGCCTGTATCTCTTCAGCTAAATGGAGATTACTTTCTGTCCTGATCTGTGCTATAATATTTCTGTGGGCTGCTTTTGAGATCTTCAGAGAGTCCTTCCTTTCCAGATTGCCCCAGTACTCCTTGAGGATGTTCAGACAAAAATTAGTCCCTCTGTCTACTCACGTAGAGGGGGAGAAAGGTTGAAAGCAATGAATGTAGAGTTTTGCCTGTTCTTTGCAAAGTCTCTCAGATGCTTCAGGATATGATTTCAGGAATAAATATCTATGAATAAGATCACCATCCTTGTGTTTCATTCCTGATGACTAATTTTCAATATTAAATTAGCTCTTTTTTGTATTTGCTAATTGATCTTCCACTATGCTGCTTTAGCTCAGAGGCAGAGGTAAACAAACAGAGAAGACTCTCCCTGGCTCTGTTTTCCATGCTCCCAGTATACTCAGATGATCTCATCAAGATTCTCTTGCATTTGGCCCATAATATATCCTAGCTCCAGCCCATAACCCTGAAACATCTACAGTCTTCTATGCAGGCAAAGTCAAGGACAGCCTTTCCAATTATTTGTATGCAAGTGTCTTCTACACATGTGTGGTGAGTTTCTGGCAAATCCTTGGGAAAGAGCACACTGGACTTTATTAACCCAAAGTACTAACAGCCCCAATTAATGCAGTTTGTATATTTCACTTTGCCCTTGTAGAAACTGTTTTAATCAGCACTATATGAGCATTTATCTCTTCTAGGGATTTGGCAATATAAATTTAATGACGACGTCTTCTTATTCAAAATCTGTATTCCAAAGATTCTACATGGGCCAAAACATCATCGTTCCATCTCCAAGCTCACAATATGACCCCATTTTGTAGCATTGCATTAGTCAGTCAACAAGAATTGATTAAGTGCTTACTATACACGATACACTACATACTATACACTAGCATTGTGCTAAGTGTTGGGGACACTAAGGAAGTTGAAAACATGACCATTGTCTTCATGGAGGTCACATTCTATTGGGGAAAACAACATTCATCTATATACATACATGATATATACAGTGTGAATGGAAGGTCATCTCACATATCTAATGATTCCTAGTCACAAAATAACTTCACATATCTTAATCCATGCTTAGAGCATTACCACAAAGTATCTATCTAAATGAAAAGTAATCTCAGATCACTAGTAATGAGAAGCACTAGTAGGAAAGACTTTTTTTGGAAGACAGAATATGAGCCAAGCATTAAAGGAGACCAGGAAAGATAAGAAGTAGAAACGAGGAAGGTAATAACATGGAGTTGCAGGATTAGAATGTAAGGAACAGCAAGTTGGCCAGCGTATTTATATCATGGAGTATGTAAGGTTTAAGAAGACTAAGAAGATCTGAAAAAAACTGGGTTGTAAAGGCTTTAAATGACAAACAAAGCATTTTATATTTGATCCTGGAGGTGATAGGGAGCCACTGGAGTTTATTGAGTATAGGGGTAATGTGGCCCACCTTGCACTTTAGGCAAATCACTAAGAGGAGGGGATAGACTGAAATAGGATGAGACTTTTAGCAGAAAGGCCAACAAAAAAAAACTACAGAAATAATCTAGGCATGAATTGATAAGGGCCCATAGTAGGACTGTGATGGTGTCAGAAGAGAGAAGGGGGCATATACAAGAGATATTATGAAAGTAGAAATAAGCCTTGACAACTGATTGGACACAAGGGTGGATTTGAGTGAGGAATCAGAGATGACAAATGGTCTGATCTCAAGGCCTCCAACCAAGAAGTTACCCCAAACTTAGAGTAGTTTTAATCAATGAGATAGTAAATGACCATCCACTGAACTTTAATTGCCCTTAAAAGAATCAGACCAATGCCTTATGGGAAGAATTGGCAGTCCACTATGTCGATGCTCTGTGTAAATGACTATCTAGCTACATGAAAGGCTATGAATTCTGGAAAATGCTTAGGTCTGTAATAACAGGAGGCACACCTGGGAGCTTCCCAAATGGAGACTTACTGGCATCAGAACCTTTGTACTGCACTGTTCCAAACCTTTCCTCTGCATTTGAAAGTAATGAAACTTGCTGGAGAAAGTGTGGATATTCACCACAGACAAACTCCGCATGTTTTTAGCTCCAAGAGAAATTTGGTGGTTGGATATCCTTTAAGTCTGATGTTATCTTCTCCTTTGTAGATATTTTTCAACTTTCTGAAACATGTTTCCTCATCTATTATTGGTTTCCTGGATTTAGAAGACCTATTTCAAATCTTGGCTGTGCCACTTCCTGGCTGGGCAAATCAATTAACTTCTCTGTACTTCCATCTCCTCTGTAAATTTATATAACAATATTTGCACGATCTGACCCATAGAGTTGTTAATAATAATGGCTTGTATTTATGCTGTTCTTTGTTTACAAAAGGGCTTTATCTATTTTGTCGCACATAAGCCTTATAACTGAGATAAATAGTATAGGTCTTATTACCCTCATTTTACAGATAGGGAAACTGAGGCTCAGAAAGATTAAATGACTTTTCCATAGTCAAACAACTAGTAAATTTCAGAGAGACAGGCTTCAGATCCAGGTCTTTCCTGAACCAAGATGCAATATACTTCCCATTAGACTACATAGTGATTTTAATTGCAAGGAAAGCACTTCAAACATTAAAGCCCTGTATAAATTTTGAGTATCATTAATGATAATATAAACTAGTGAACAGCCATGGCAAAAATCTAATGTGTTTCTCAACTATGAGTTTTGGTCCTTTTAAAAAATATGTCTAAATAATGTGCTGAGTAGAACCTCCAGACCAGAGGGAAAATTACAAACATCATAGGAAAATGCATCTGTAAAACTTGGACATAAGAGATGAAACCATCCAGGATTTTCATGATATATCTCATGGGAAAAAGTTCTATATCCCTTTCTTGGGGAAAAAACTGAATGTGTTTAGAACCAGTGCTTTTGCATCCTATATGGTGTGTAATTTATCCAAATCTTGGTGGCTGTTGTAACAATAAACATTTAGATTTATATAACACACTGTTTTAAAAAGCACCTTGTGTAAATAACTCATTTGAGCCTCACTACAACAATGTGATTTATATATTGTTGTTTGTTTTTTTCTGAACCTAAGAAATCATTCCTACAGGAAACTCCCAAGTAATTTTCTGTCTTACAGAGTAGCCTGGGGGAATCCAAGCCTGGATCTTTCTACAATACACTGTACTTCCTCTCATGAAGTAAACAATGCAAATGTTATTATCATCTCCAATTTATAAATTAGGAAACGAAGAGTCGAGGGGCTTGCTCAAGGTTACACACTCTTCTGACATGAATTCTAGTGTTTTTACACAAATTTGCCAATGTGAGAAACTAACACATTTTCTCCAGTAACTTCCCAAGATATTTATTTATTTATTGCCATGTCTGGATTTCCTCTAAATTAAGTAGAATAGGTAATTTTCTTTCATTTGATTTAATACAGAGCTATAATTACTTGTTTTCTAGAGATTCAGGTCACTTAAATGTTTGAATTTTCACTTAATATGTGAACCCTAAAGAATCCACATATATTATAAATGACCCTTTGAAAGGTATTTCATTTTTTGCTGTCATCACAACCCAGATGTTTTTGTTTTCTTTTTTGTTTTTCCCCTTTATACAGCCATTTATAAAAATGAAAGAAAATGCTATATCCCTTTGGGTTGGTGTTTCTCTAAGTGCCTTAAACATATCTAGAGCTATCTTGATATGTGGTTTATGGAATCAGATGAAATTATAATTATCGATGTTGTATATAAATAATCAGAGATTTTTCAGAGAGAATACCAGGAATTCAATGCTGGAAAGAGGAGAGTTTATTGATCTTTTTCTTCATGGCCTAAGTGATTTATACTAGTGCTATTTACCATTTAGGCCTGTTATATTACCTTAGAACTGCTAGGCATCCATATTTCCATCCACCATCTCCCATTTCTCATATTTAAATTTTTCTTTTTTATCTGTGGCATGGTTAGCTCTATTAGAGAACCCATAATAAGAAAGTCACCATAAAAATCTTACCTCTGATACCTATAAAATGAAACTTCCCTACAACCTGGAATAAAAATCTGTATACTGGCAGTGGAGAAAAAGTTTGTTTTTTCTTTTTGCATAAAAAGTATTCAATTTTCCTAGACTCTCACTGGTAGATAATAAGCCAATATTCCAGTTCATTTCAAGTAGGTTCCAACATAGAGATTAAAGCCATTTTGGCCCAAGATTAGACACCAGCATTTCTCTGAAGTTTAATGCAAAATAGAGTCATAGTCCTATGGAGTCTTAATGTTTGTGAAGCACTTGCCGCATAATACCCCAGTGAAAGAGAATGAATGAATGAGGAAGGAAGGAAGGAAGGGAGGCAGTAAGGAAAGAAGAAAGGAAGGAAGAAAGGAAGGAAGGAAGGAAGGAAGGAAGGAAGGAAGGAAAAGGCTTTTATTAAGAACTTTCTATATGCCAAGCACTGTGCTTAGCACTGAGGATACATAGAAAAATTAGTCCCTGATGTTGAGTTTACATTGCAGTCCACAGGCTCAAATGCCAGTAAGTGTCTATTTGGGAAGCCCACAGATGTAGCTCCTCTTAGTATAGACTCTAGCATTCCGCCCCCCACACTTCCTTATGATTGCTTTCAGATATTTAAAGATAGTTGTCATTTTCCTATAGTATCTTTTTTTTAGAACAAAGAGGCTCAATTCCATTAACCACTCTTGTTGAATGTTAGCACAATATGGTTTTCAGATACCTTGCCATCTTGATCTGAGAAGAACCCCATTTGCCAAAATACAATCTAACCAGCTGAGAGAAATTATTATTTTCTGTTATATTCATAACCAATTATTAAATTAGGATAGAGGTTTTTCCTTTCCATTTCCCTTGCAGGGACCAGACTTTGCAGGTCAGTCAGTCAGTCTCTGAAGGACATTGCTGATAGATGAGATTACCTAAATCCTCCAGATACATGCTCTGAGATCTTGGGTAGGACACCACCCAACTAGAAAACCTCACAAACAGATTCTACTCTAGATGAATTCTTGCCCTTAAGACATGAGCCCCTGTTCTTGGAACACTCCATTAGAATTTAGGGTAACCCAGCTTAATAAAGGAGAAAACCAACCAGAGTGATCTGGGTAGAGATGGATTCCTTTGCCAAATTGCTGGAGCGACTGAATCTCATGATCAAGTCACATTCTCAACAGGAGGAGTTGAAGACTTTTAGCCTACTTCCTCATTAATATGCCCACTCTTTTATTAATTGTTCAAAAATCAGGGTTGATTTTCACCTGTTGGGGCACCTACTTTTCTAAAGGTATTTAATCATTCAAGGATCTCCATGGTTTTGTTTTTGGTTACTGAGAGAAACCACTGACTGTCAATTTATTGATTACTTGCTAGCCTAGTTAATAAATTGATTATTAATTACCCAGAAACTCTGTGTCTCAGGCTTTTCATTTGTCTCACAACAAAAAAGTTAGAGATATTTTTCCCATGTCTTGGATACTTTACAATTTTCTAAAGTTATATTTAGTCTTCTTAGTAAATATTTCAAATTACTGCTCATTATAACTTTCACTTACTAAAATTCTCATGTTTTTTTTTCATTTCTATTGCTAAAACTAGCTGTCCTTCATTCAATATAAGTGGTTTCCTTTGTAATCTTATGTATTTAATTTTAGGATTAAAAATATTATT
This sequence comes from Trichosurus vulpecula, assembly GCF_011100635.1. Classification (NCBI taxonomy): domain Eukaryota; kingdom Metazoa; phylum Chordata; class Mammalia; order Diprotodontia; family Phalangeridae; genus Trichosurus; species Trichosurus vulpecula. Next base: position 286,369,309 of record NC_050576.1, on the reverse strand, counting down.
CTGGGAAAGGGTCCATGCCCCTACACACACACACACACACACACACACACACACACACACACACACACACGCAGGCACACGCACCAATGTTCACAGCCTAGTTTAGCGTGACATTCTTAGTTAACTAACATTGGTTCTTTGCGATGACCAGATTCTTGCCTATGTGTCCATAATAAATCAAATGAAATTTTCTCCAAATGTTGCCAGGGTTTGCCATCAAGTTAACTAGTTCATAATCCCCTATACCCCCCTCCCATTTGCCCATTCTGAGAAGACTTCGATGTTTGTCCCCTCTAATAGTTCCCAAAGGTTCTATATAGTAACTATGAGATTGCATCAATGGATTCCTTCATCATTTTATAGTTTTCTCATTCTTCCAATGAGTGATATAAACTTAAATTTGAAGACCATGGGCCAAAACTGCAGAAAAAATCCCCCTAACCCTCACAAGAGTAATAAATGAAAAATTCCAAAAAGAATGTCCCCCAATATCTACCACGAACCCAGGGGTTCCTTTTGCCCATTTTGACCTAGGCTCAACTTACAGGTTATATGTTCTTAGAATAATAGACAGGCACATGACATACGCCTTCTGCATAAGTCACTACTTTACGAAACATTTTAATTATCAGTTTATCACCATGTTAAAATTATAATGATGTAGACATGTCTAAAAGTTTTCCCTGCATATGTTATACCTTAAATTTGAGTTTTCAAATGAATCAAAATTTCCATAAGAGTAAAATTTGTCATGAAGTATTGCAAAGTTAAGTTTGGGCAGGGGGGAGGTATTTTTGTTTTTTGTTTTCTTTGCTCAGAAAGAAAAATGTTCTGCAAGTGTTCTTGGAAAGAAATGATTTCTGCATAAATTTTCAGAATACCTTCATTTAATAATCTTACTTAACCAGTCTGTATTTTGCCAGGATGTGTGCAAGTCATAATTTTATATTCATTTTTTAAAAGCAGTAAGAACAGTTTTCTAAGTACCAATTCATATGTTATATTCTCTGACTCCTGTGAAGAGAGCTTTAAAAAAACCTTTGGGTTTTCTGGGATGTTTTCAGGTCTAATATGTGGCTTTCATACCTTAGAGTACATTTTTTAAAAAGCAAAAAGAAAGGAAAAAAGAAAAAAATGTAACCAGCTCGAGAGTTTAGAGGCTATATAGATTTACTAGGAACACCAACTATTTCAGAGTTTTACACTCCAAGGTAGAGGGGCTTTTAAAGTTTGAACTTAATGCCTCTGGAAATTGGTAAGGTAGCACACTGATATCTTTGAGGATTCTTTCACCATTTGAGTGATGGCTACTTAGAAATGCAGCTGGAGACCAGAACAGTCAGGGCAGAGAAGTCAGGGCATGAGAACAATGAAGAGTCAGCACCACCAGAATGCTGAAAGAAGAGAGACATGTCCAGGAGAGAGGATAGAGAGCAGAGATTCCAAATAAAGTCAAAGGGTTAAAAAGAACAGGATTTTGTGCCCGAGTCAGAGAGAGAGGTGTGAGGTGGAAAGAGGTCCTCTGAAAGAGAGAGAAATAACTTGGAGGAATAAGATGAAAGCAAGCAAGACAAAAGGAAAGGCTAAGATCACAGGGCCAAGGGCCAAAAGAAGGCCCGTTATGAAGGCTAGTGTGAAGCAAATAAAGCTCATCAGTCCCAGGCTGAGATAAGAAAAGACTATAGGAAGAAATGAATACTTTTTCAACATTCCTAAAAAAAAATCATTGAACACTTTGAATTTACCCTTTCTTCAAGATATTTCTCCAGACCTCCATTCTGATCTCCTGCATGTATATCCATCTTCAACTGATTTCTGAGTCCTAGGGAAGATTCAGGCCTACTCTGTGTTTCTGTTTCTCAGATGACCAGAAAGGAAGCTACCACCCAAAGAGTCCTTGTCAGACTTAAGGGTCCAGAGGCCCCAAGAGAAAAATTTGGCAGTCATAGTAAACCTCAAAGTAGTCCAAAATTCTGTGAATTCCATGAGGGATATTTGTAGAGATAAGGCATCATTAAAGCCTGCCTATGCATACAGCGCTGGCTCCAGCTAAGTCCTTTTAATTTGCTTGGTATATCCATTTGCTGTAGTGAAATTCTTCAGCTTGCTGACAGTTCATGCTGAAGATGCTGTGATATGCTTATGGAAAGTATAATAGGCAGTGGAAAACAAGCTAGAGTTAGCCAGAGTGATAGCCCCTTCCAGTACAATAGGGCTTTTTTCTCCTTCTCCCTTTGGTCTCCAGAGACCAAAGAATATGAACATGAACAATAGGCCACTATGCAAAAATATTTATATTAATTAAGAAGTCAGGTCGCTAGCCCAGCAGCCTTGGAGTCAGGAAGATCTGAGTATAAATCTTGTCCCATACCTACTAACTCTATGGTCCTGTGCAAGTCATGCCATCATCAGATCATATATTTAAAGCTAGAAGGGACCTTAGTAGACTTCTGGTCTAGCCCTCTCATTTGGCAAGTGAAGAAACTGAGTCTCAGAAAGGTTCAATGAATTACCCCAAAACACACAGGTAGCGAAGAGCAGAGACAGTATTTGAACCCAGATCCTCTAATTAGGTGGCCCAACGGATAGAGTGACAGGCCAAGAGTCAGGAAGATCTGAGTTCAAATCCAGACTCAGTCACTTACCAGCTATGTGACTTCAGGCAAGTCACTTAACCCTTTTTGCCTCAGTTGCACCATCCGTAAAATGAGCTGGAGAAGGAAATGGCAAACCACTCTAGTATCTTTGCCAAGAAAACCCCAGATAGAGTCACAAGAAGTTAGACACGACTGAAAAATGACTGAACAAAAACAACAGCCTTTGACTCCAAATCCAGTGTTGGGTGGGACGCTCGAAATTCCGATCCATTTAGTGGTCACCTCAGTTCCATCCCTTAATAGCTCAGCATCCCTTAATAGTATAGTTTTGAATAATTCCCCACATAAATGAATTTTAAATAAACACTAAAATGATAGATTCCAATAACGTTCTCCATTCAGCACTGCTGATCCTTCTAATAATCTTTTGCAGCCCAAAGGCTCTCTCAAAGGCTATTGGAAAATTGAAAAGCCCACAACTGAAGATTCAAAGGTCTTAATCAAATTTCACTCCTAGTCCTGTCCACTCCAGGCTATACAGAGCTGCATGTCCTTCAATAATGCTTCAATAGAGAGAATCTTGTGCATAGCCAGAGAACAAACCAAAGAGCCAGCTCAAGGAGAACAAACGGGATGAATTACAATTACTATTCAAAAAATTGGCCTCAAGTTCAAAATGGGAGAGACATGATTAGACAGCAGTTTGGCTGAAAACGATCCAGAGGTTTTAATGGAACTGAAAGCTCAATATAGTCAACAGTGTGATGTGGAAGCCAAGAAGGCTAGCAAGACTGTGGTGGCATTAAGTGGCATAGCTTCTAGAAATGCAGAGGTAAAAAAGAAAAGAAAAAAAGAAAGAAATGCAGAGGTAATGATTCTGCTGTACTCTGCCCTGGTTAGACCACATCTGGACCACTATATTCAATTCTAGTTGGCCATTTTAGTGTGAATATTGATAAGCAGGAAATTGTCCAGAAAAAGACAACTAGTATGGATAAGGTGTTGAGCACACCTGAGTTCATGCCATATACACTTGAGAACATGGTTGCAGGAACTTGTTTTTAGCCAGAAGAAAAGACTCAAGAGAGGGAGCAGAATATATTTTTTTAATATTTGGAAGGCTATCATAAGGAAAAAGAATTTGACATGTTCTGTTTGGAAACAGGAAAGAGCCATGTGGGAGTTTGAAAGAGGCAAAATGACTGGAAGTAGCTTCCTCTTAGAGCTGTCCAGAAGTGGAATAGGCCACTTTGAGAGGCAGGCTCACTGTTATTAGAGGTCTTCAAGCAGGGGATTGGATAACACCTTGTCGGGTATACAAGGCATCCCAAAAACCTTAGCACAAAGTCATTTGGGATAACCTATATGTTAGAAGGATTTTTTCTTCTTGGACTAGATGGACATTGAGGTCTCTCCCAATTCTAAAATTCTGTAATTCAGTGATTCTGGTACATCTTTTCAATATCATCATGGGCAGAAGGACAGATCAAGCTGTCATTCTAAGGGATAGAAGTGGGAATAGAGAAGAGCTTGTATTTTTATTTAAGAAAAGGAAAGAGGGAAATCTTTCTGAATTGTTGGAATGGATGGGAAAGGGTCAGGATTTCTACTTACGCCAATCTCTGGAAGTAAGGCAGAGCACTCTGGGATGCCTCCTTTTATTTTTTTCCTTTGCAGTGTTTTTCCCCTTTGGTTGATGATCTAGAGTCCTTAACCCTGTACGTTGTTTGTAAATTATACATTAGCGGTGCATCAGAAAATCCAAAGCCATCAAAGAAATGAAGTAGATTCCTCTGAGGCATCTGGATAAAAATCAACATACATCATAGGACTTACCAGTACTGTTCAATAAACTTATTGATCAAATGGGGAGGGAAAGCTATATTTTCTCCCACTGATTCTGTGTCTAATCCTTTCTGTTTGCTGTGATATTGTTGCTATTTTTCCCCTCATGGTTTTAATAAAATAAAGCCCACAAATGAAATGTAGGCTATAACACTTCAAACAGAAATCAAAGTTACAATGAATAAAGGAAGATAATTAAATGGAAAGATTCCACCCTCCCCTTCACTCCCACCCAGCCATCTCTCACTTAAGGAGAGCCTGTGTTTTCTAAATTGCCTGAGCCACAGGTAAATGAGAGGTGATGGGGATCACTTACAGACAGCAGCCCCTGAGACAAAGAGAGAGGGTTTTAATTAATGTAGTTGAGAGTGGGAACCAGTTTCCTGCAGACTGAATGGCCTGATTTAAGAAATATACAGCTACTTCTTAAAGGCAAACTAAAAAGCCCCTGACACCACCAAGGGCTGTAGTCATAATTCCCTGTGGTTGTGCTGGCCCCCAAATAATAATGCCAAGACATACAGCAGGAGGATAAGGACCCAATTTGGCCACTACTTTATGTACCAGTGGTACTGAAAGTTCCTAGGAGAAAAACCCCAAATCCTGAAATCACCTCTTAGCAAGTATGTAAAAAGAATAATGGTTTCCAGCTAATCTTTTTTTTTTTCATTTGAATTCATAACTTCTCAAGTTTGTCATGATATATTCTATACTCCTTGGCTCTTAACCAGTAGTCCTTTTAATCAATACATTTTAGTTCCTTCATAAAGGCAAGCAGACAAGATGAAAGAAATTCACTAAATCTTTAAAGAAGCTATAGTAAGATATTCAAATTCAAAATTCAGTCTGCTCTAAAATTCACATGGGAGAAAATGTCCTTTAGTATGTAGCAACCTGCTAAAAATTCTGTGTGTGGAGGACGTCTCTCTGCTTATTAAAATCATCTTGTTTCCTCATAATCTATTCTTCCTCTAGGTATAAAATGAGGAGAATCCTCCTTACACAGTAAGCTTTTCCTTTGCACAGACCAGGAACTACACCTGAAATGCCCTTCTTCCTCATCTGGCCCTGTTAATATCCCTGGTTTCCTTCAGAGCCCAGCTCATGTGTCACTTCCTATGGGAAACTTTTGGTCTTTCTAGTTTCTTAGAGTTCTCTTCTTCCTCAGATTGTCACACATTTACTTATTGGTTGAGGTGTTGCATCCCAACTAGTAGAATGCAAGTTCATGAGGAGGAATTGGTGTTAATTTTGTCTTCAGATCCCAAGAGCCTAGCACAGTGCTTACACATAGTGGGTGCTTAATAAATGCTTGTTAGATTGATTTGGAGTTGAAGTTACAGTATCATTTCTCTATCCCATTGGCACACCCTGTCTACTTAGTAGATCAGGGTAGGTAGTGAGAACAAGAAAGCAACTCTTCTGCCAGTGGAACCCAGACAAGGTGCCCTGATAGCCATCTTGTAAAGGAAGGAAAGTGTACACAAAGGCAGCCAAATGAAAAGACCAGATCCTGATGAAACCTTAGAGATGATCAAATCCAATCCTGTCATTTTCACAGATACTGAGGCCAAGAAAGCATAAGTGGATTGCTTAGGGCCACATAGTTGGTAGGATTTGAAATCAGGTCTCTCCTGACTCCAAATCTAGCACTCTGTCTATTACACCATGCTGTCTTTGATGAGACCAGGTTGAGGTTTGGCCAGCAAAAGATAGTCCAATCACATTGTGACTTGAGTCATCACTTTCCGACTAGGATACCTTACTCCAGGTGTTGTGCTTGGTTTCAGTGGGGTGAATGGTGGTGGAAAGGTTGAAATGAATGAATATAGTAAAGTCAATACAAACACTGATGTTTTGTCTTTTGACAACATGTGAATGTGCAAATGTTTCAGCTACAGGAGAAAAGGGGCTAATTTTAGATTTGTTCCTAGCCCTCTCCATGTGAATGGTGTCGCTGTGAGCCCAGCAACGAAGTGCACTGTGTTGTAGCAGACTGCGCAGTTCCTGAATGTGTCAACCCAGTCTATGAACCAGAACAATGTTGTCCTGTCTGCAAAAATGGTAAGACCATCCCGCGTTAGCTTTTACCGAGGGGTTAGAGCAAAGCACCCTCAACGCCTTCCTAACATGCACACCTGTCCAGAGTAGAGCTTTGAGCTCCACTGACTACTTTTTGATGGAGATGTGGCTGATTTGTCTTTGCATCCCACCCAAAAGTCAAAATCAGCAAAGGGCAAAATGCCTCTTTCCACCTGGGGGAGCAAAGGAGAATTGATAGTTTTCCATATCGTGGTCTCATATATCATGTTCTTGGTGGGGTTGTGGGAAAAGCTGGCACTAATATAACATCCTCCTATAACCTACCTCCTAAGCAGGAATATCTGTATTTCCAGTCCTGGGTCTGATCCAGACTCACTGTGTGATCCTGGGCAAGTTACTTCTTCAGAGCTCTAGGCTAGGCAACTCTTCAAGACTAAGTTGAAGAGGAGGTGCTGACCTCCATTGCTGGAGGAAATTCCCTAAGCTGGTGAAATTACAGATCCAGCCCCTAGGTCCTATTCCCTCCTGTGTGCTTACTGGTTGCATTTCTGTGTCTTTGATGGATGCCATGAGGCAATGCTGTTTGTGTTCTTTCAGAGTGATCCATAATATAATACAGGACATGGCATGGTGTAAAGGTTAAGGTACTTTGCTTCAGGCATTTGAAAAAGCATTAGGTCAAAAGTTAAGTCTTGAGAGAAATATTAAAATCACTTCTGCTAAAGGGCATTCATAATTAAAGGAGAATAGGAAGTGTTTCATGTTATTAAGGTCTTCATTTGAGTAAAGTGGACCCCTCTCTGACAACTACAAAATAAAATTTGACACATAATTTTGGATCCTATTCAAAGGAGTTAGCTGTTAACCACCACACAGAACCCCTCCTTCCCAACACCTTCACATAAAGCAATGATGCCTATAAGGTAGTCCCATAGAATATGGACCTAGGTCAGCATTACAATAATGCATCAGAGCATTGATCCAACACTGTAAATGGAATTTTGGCACCTGGGGCAAATTTATTTGAGGGAAAGAGGGCCAGCTAGATTGGAGGAGATACTTTACATGCAGGGATATAAGAATCCGTGGGAAGAGAAAGACTTTGGCTTGCCCTCTGTCGTGGGGAGACAGAGATGCAATGAGAGAAGGATAGGCTACTGGCAGAGGAAATAGAGTGGAAACTGGTTAAAGAAAGTTCACCAGCCATGCGGAAAGGTCTGAGGATCCCACTTACAACAGTGCATGCTAACCTTCACCTTCACAGACCCTGGGTGGCTTTCATGAAACCCATTCATGATAGCAAGAAATGGCCACTGTAATAACGGTATTATTACAGCGTTGAGAAAGATCTCAACATGGCATGCCCCTCAGGATGGCAGCCTAGGACCAGGTCCAGAAGAGAACAAGCCAAGGGCATGTCCCTCATTTCTACACACTCCATGTTAGTAATTTAAGTCAAAATCTCAGTCACCCCACCCTAGCTATATCCATGCATACTTTCCTATTAGTAGCCTCTACATCAGATGCAAGAATCTTTATATTACCCCTTTGCTATAAAAAATAAATAAGTAAATCATGCTATAAACCTTGTTTTTTTTCAGGTATTCATTCCTTTGGTACTAATAGCTCCCTGAAAAAATTCCTCCTTTTTTTCTTTTTTTCCCCAATAATTATTTTGTTATTTAATATTTTAGTTTTCAACATTGATTTCCACAAGATTTTGAGTTACGAATTTTCTCCCCATTTCTACCCTACCCCGACTCCAAGATGGCATATATTCTGATTGCCCCATTCCCCAGTCAGCCCTGCCTTCTGTCACCCCACTCCCCCCCCATCCCCTTTCCCCTTACTTTCTTGTAGGGCAGGACAGATTTTTTTGTTAAGATTTTTTATTTTTCTTTTACAACCCTCAGTTCTGCGTGTTCCTGAGTTCCAGAGCTCTTCCTTTTTTAAACATGTTGAAATCGCCATAACAATACAGTTGTGATGCCCAGTGCCCAGCGTGAGGGTGTTCATCTTTCTCCAGTTAACATTCTTGCTTTAATTTTCAAATTTTGCATGTTTTCCATTTCAAGGGAGTGGGTCATGATAGCTCCATGATCAATCCTTTCTTTTGCAGAGCCATAATCAGTCAAAGAGAACTTAAGCTATTTAATTAGGGCTAAAACAAAAACAGCTGTGGCACTTCCTTACAATTATTTTTGTGACCTATTATCTTCCCAGACCACTTAGGAAGGCATTTTTAGCCAGGGGAAACTTGCTTGTTTCAATAGTGTTCCTCTTTTATTGGCAAGACCATCGAATCAAGATAAAGTAGTCGGTTGAGCTGAATAATAAATTTCTCACCTGGTTTTTCCTCCTTTCACTAATCCAATTCACCTGTAATGTAATAGGGACTTTCTCTTTATGAGTTGGCTAGGGAAATAAATTTGTATCGGCTTATAGTTTTAATCCATCCAGCATATGCTAAGATATCTAATTTGAGGCTAGATTTTAAGAGGAATGTGGAACAATTGGAAAGGGTCCAGAAGAGAACGAGCCATATTAATTCAGGATTGAAAAATAGGACCTATGAGGACTGGCTAGAGCAGTTAGAATAATTTTGTCTGAGGAAGTAAAGGCTCAAGAGAGATTTTACTGTCTTCAAGCATATGAAGGGTTACTCTAAGGGGAAGGGGGACCTGTTATTTTTCATTACCTCTGAGGATAGAATAAGCAAATAATCAGCCACATAGGCAAGCTTTAAAAATAGGATTGATAACTATCTAACTGAAAGACAGCCTTTCCTGGAAGCAGCTGTGTGAGCAAGCCCCAAAAGAGCCTGTCCTCCCCTAGGATACTCACAGTTAAGTTTGCCTCATTTTCAAGGAAAACACATCTATCCTTCTGGGCCACAATATGAATTCATAAAAGGTAAACATACTCAGAAAAAGAATGAGGCACCCCAATATTCTGTTAGAACATAATAAATTAGCGTATAGGTGTACATACAATGAAATCATGCTGAACATTACTCCAGACAGAAAAAGCCCAGGTTTGTTAACAGAATTAGCTCTGTTCCCCTACAATTACAAAAGGGTCACACTCCATTCCAAATCATTTGAGTTATGCCATTTGATAGTTCCACTTGTCAGAGTAGATGCTTCAAGTTCAATTAAACCAACTTAGTAGAATTTTTTTTATTGCAAGGTTAGAACTAGGTTTTTGACTTGATTTAATTAGGCATTTCTTATCCCTGACAAACTCCACCTGAATGTCGATGGTGAGGTATGCGCTACCTCAAATGGTGGTTCCCAAAACTTTTTGGAAAACAAATCACTTCGATAGGCCAGGGAGAATCCATTATTTGCTTCTTCTAACCTCAGTGGTAACAAAAAATAAAAGAGAGAATCCACATGTGATATGTACTTCCTCTTGCTACTAAAGAAAAAGAAAAGAAATTACCAGAATTTATGGGAAAACCCACTGTGATACAACAAAGATTTTTTAATATCTGCTTTTCTTAAATATCAGGAATAATTAATTAAGACTAGATTTTTTAGAGGATAAAATTGTCATGTTATAAACAAGAGGGCATCTCAGTATTCTGATGAACCACCCATGGGCTCCAGGGCAGACATTCACTCTTGATCTGGTAGATGGAGAAGAAAGCAGCGCAACAAGAAGACTTAAAGAAAATGTTTCAGAAGAGATGGTGAATTGCAAGAAGCAAAAGGAAAGGTGATCCTGTCATGAATGAAAATCCCAGTTTTAAGAGTTTTACCATGCCATAATGACGGTGCATGCCCATAATCCCAGCTACCAGGGAGGCAGAGGCTGGTGAATCTCTTAAGCCCAAGAGTTCTATGCCATACTAGGCTTTGCCTATTGGATATCTGCACTAAGTTGAGCATTAAAATAGTGAGTCTCTGGGCTATGAGGATGCCTAAGATGGGGCAAACCAACCTAGGTCAGAAACAAAGCAGATCAAAGATCTCGTACCAATCAGTAGTAGGACTAGGCCCATAAGTAGCTTCAGCAATTCCCTGGGTCAGACAGGAAGACACTTTAACCACCAAAAAAAAAAAAGATTCTATCTTTTAACTTAGTACAGAAACAACTGATTTTAGTATTTTAGTTGGCAAATAACAATATTTGCTATATTTCCTTTGAACTTTATAGCTTATCTGTTTACATAACTGTTAATCATCTTTGCTGTCAAATAATTTCCTTTTAATATATAGAGATTGATTTTCCTGACTTCTTCAATTATAGATTGCTGAGGGCCCAGAGCAGTGCAGATATGAAGTAAATGCATAAATCTGTCCTTTCCACCACAACAAACCTCAGAACTCTTAACCTGCTATGCTCAATCCTCTTCCTCTGGAGTAATTTAAGAGTATACTCAACAAGAAAGGTCCAAAAGTCGGCTCAGAATTGTCCAAGAAACAGTGGATCACTTATGCGTATAAGAGCTGCTGATTCCTATTGTGCCTTATTCTTACATTGCAATATGAAACTTAATCTACTTGTACATAGAGTAGAAGGAAGCTCACATGAGATGAGGAATTAAGAAATTATTTCATTCATTTATCTGTGCTATGATCATCTTTAATGAAAGGCAGCATGGTATAGTACAGTGGCATCAAACTTAGGAATGGATCAAACATCAAAATTAGGAATGGATCTTTGCAGGCAGCCATAAACATTTCCCAATTATATTTTAGTCTGGTTCTGGTTGCAGGGGTGGGAGAAGGGGGTGTTACAAGCTGCTCCCAAATTGGACACCTCTTCTGTAGTATATAGACAGCCAACCTGGAAGACAGGAAGATCTGCTTCTGACACATAGTGGTTGTGTTACCATGACAAGTCATTTAACCTCTGTGTGCTCCAATCAACTCTTTAAGAGTCTAAATTTTGCAATATAGGTACTGATATTCATTGGTAGAATTTCCACACCAAGAGAATCTTATGCTAATAACATTACAAGTACAAACCATTCTATATACACATATGACAGATATTTATATGAATCTTTATATTTAGTCTGTGAAGGAAAGAGAGAAAGACAAAGACAGAGAGCGAGAAAGTAAGAGACAGAGAGACAGAGAGAGAGAGAGAGAGAGAGAGAGAGAGAGAGAGAGAGAGAGAGATCCTCTAGCATTTTTTTCTAGGATTAAGCTTAAAAATTAAAAAATTTCTGGTCATAATAAAATTGCAATCAGATGACATTTAGTCATTGGAGCCTCTTGTTTAAATAAATTTTATTCTAAACTCTTTTCTTTATGTTATCGTAAATTTGCCTACCAAAATTCACATAATATTCACATATATCCTAGCCATTTTTTGCACCCTACCCCAGTAAAAGTACTTTGACCCCCCAATAAACTCTATGAACTCAGGTTATTCTTAGTAGAATAAAGACATTAGGCCTAGGCTTGGGACCTGGGAAGAATTTAAATTCTACAGGATGTTCCAAAAGTCTTGGTGAAAATTTAAACTTTAATATCTTAAAATTACACTAAAGCTTTTGGAATTTCCTACGTATAAAGCAAAGATTCATGGAGGATAATGATAGGTAGATAGATAGATAGATAGATAGATAGATAGATAGAGTTGAGGGGTGGGGAATGGACACCTCCTAACTTTAAAGGTATCATCTGACCCCTATTCATTATTCCCATATCCTCTTAAAGAACTATAGAATTTTATCCTTTTTTCCTCTTCTTTACAAATGACCTTCCCAAACTCCATTTTCCTTTATGTTTGTTTTTTGCATTTCCTAGTTCTATTTTACCTTTCTTAATCTTAGCCTTTAAAAGTTCTGTATATTGTGTTTAAGGAGATAAATATATCACTGACCTGTGATTTTGGTTGTGTGGTTCGGGAAGATCTTTCCCCAACACATACCATACACTGTCTATAATTTAGAGTCTTAGAAAATTGTCTGAGTCTCAGCAAGATTTAGTCACTTTCCAGTGGTCACAAACCGAGGATGTGTCAGAGGTGGGATGACCACAGGTTTTCCCAGCTCTCAATCTGGCACTATATGACACCATGATCCCTTTCATGCTGGAGGAAATAGAAAGATGAGAAATACATTAGCCCACTCATCATAAATTATAATAAGGTAGGGGGTCATAACATGTGTATCTTAATGTAACACAAATTAGAATGTAACAAGTACCTGAGAGGAGTATGAGGCACTTTGATGAAAAGTCACTTCCATGTTGGCAGATCAGGGCAGGAGCTGTCAAAGCATTTAAACTGGGCCTTATTAGTGGGATCTATTATCAACTGCCCATATTTTGTGGTGGTTGAAGAAAAATGACTCCTTGGATAAATGGCAAGCACAGAAAACACAAAGTACATTTAACCAACATTTGCCTTTTTTCCCAACCAAGTGTTTCATTTAAATTAAATTTTGTCTTATTTCTCTTATCTCTACTACCCTCTGATAGATAGTTTAATCAGAAGAAAACTAGTCACAGAACTGGTGGGGAGGTGTTTCAACAATCCGGCTAGCAGTTGTTGTGGGGGTGAAAGACCAGCACAAGCCCAACAACAAGCATGCTGCCAAAGCCCAGGTTCTTTTGATCTGCTTTACTAAGGAAAGTAATGTTAAGGGGCTGACAAGTTTACATTAATCCAGCATACAGACATCATTCACTTAGTTCAGGGGAAAAAGCCAGCACCCTGAACTTCAGAGCAAATTACAAACAAATTACAAACATCGACAGATAAACTGAATACAATTCATAGTTACCAACATCTAAGTTCAGCCCAGGAGCTCATGACAAGGGCTGGTCCAGAGTGCCACCACTGCTGTGGTAAGAGCTCCGAAAAAGAGAAAGCCAACCCCTGGTTTTATATCTTTTTCAGGGTCACAGTGATTCACCCACGTGACCAAGAATCATCACAAAGAGGCAACTTAAACCCACGTGGTCTAAAAGCCTCTGATGTTCCAAGCATGTCACTCAAACTCATGTGTAAACTAGGCCCTCACCTGAGGCAAGGAGGTCACCAAGGACTCCCAAATCTAATCAAGGAAACAAAGGCCAAACTCTTCAAGGGCACTTGGTTGAACTGAGTGCTAAGAGCCCATTTTGTTTACCGACATAGGAGGAAGAGAATAAAAAAGGGCCTAGATAATTCTGATATTAGAACTGGTCCCTAATAATTGAGTATTTAGCTATGTAGGCATCAAATATTTTCTAAGTATGATTGATCATTAAATTTGTATAATGATTCACTTGAGTGTCTCCCTAAATAAGAGAAAGGTCTGTGAACTTCTGGTACAGAAGTTTCTTCCACCAATTATATCATTTGAGTATAACTTGGTGGACAAGTCCTAGACTAGGCACACAACCATTAAGTTATTCTCCAACATGGCTAAGCACCAGAGGAAGGACCTGAAACCATGTTTTTCAGAATGTCTACATGCTGTGCTTGTACATGCCTTGATTGCCTCTATCACTGGTATCTCTCTAAATATTATATCCTACAACCAACAATATTATATTACAACCAAAAATACCCCTTTTTTCATCAAAATTCCTACCATTGATATGACATGGAAGGTAAATTTGGGTGTATAGTTTATTGTTTTGTTTCTTTTCTTCTATCTACTGCTTATAATTTAGGAAAAACATCATAAAAAAGAAAAAAAAAGCTCAGTTCTTTGTTTAGCTTCCATGTTTACAAAAGAATTAGAACCCTCCTAAACAATCTAGCTGACTGAAAAGGAAGAAATGAATGAAAATCAGGATAGGTTAAATCAATGAGTTCATGTGCAAACTTCCCACTGAAATTTTTTTGTACCCTTGACCATTTAAATAATCAGTCCCAGGACACATGGCATACTTCCAAATGGCACTGGAATCTTGTATTATACTTTTGTGCCCTCTCAATTAATTAAAAATCTAATAAACATACCACCATAAATGCAACTCCTCCCCAACTGTGAAATTCTTCTTAGCACATTCAAGAAGCCTTATCACCCATTTTCTGCTCACATTAATTCAATTGCTAAAATATTCACTTGTATTTGGCCATTTGCATTTTCATGAGGCTATTTGGGAAAAAAAACAGACATAAGTTTCAGATTTGGGTTCCTGTCTTTGAGTTTAATTTAATTTTGTTCCCAGTTACTCTTGGGCAGGTAGCTAGTGATATGGTGGTACCTACTTAAAATTAAATGTTTACTGGCAACTCTCCATACCCAATTGCTTTGTAGAAGCCAAAAGTAGCTCAAGATGAAAGAATGTATTACGAAAGACAATTTCAAAGACAACATCTCATTGATTCCATAAATGGGGGTCAGAATGATCTTGGATGATATAAAGTTGGTGTCAACATAAAGTAACTATAAACAGTTATATTAATAAGCCACAAACTACAATTTCCTACATCTTTTTTAAAAAGTCTCAAACATTAAAGGGAATAGTTGTGCTTCTGTTTGCTCAAATCCACACATTTCTTTCTTAATTCATCTACATTCTCAACTTCAAACACATTAGTTTTATGTTGCTAATTTAACAAAGATATGTTACTTGCTAATCAAACTAGGGTGTAATTACCAAGTCTAAATTTCCCCTAAAAGTAGGTGAAGAGGAAGGCACACCTGGTGGTATAGACGGATATTAAAGTTTCAACTTTCTTCTTCATTTGACAAATTAGGATTGTTTTCTCTCTTCATTGATTTTTGGAATATTGAGCCAGTTTTCCCCAATTAGTGGTACACTTTTAAAAATAAAGAGCTATGATTTCATCACTTTAGGAAACTCTCAGTGTAAAAACCCCATTCACTAAATGAGATCAGCAATTCCTCTGTAATGTAGGGGTTTTTTTAAAATTCGAATTTTGTTTTTCTTCAAGTCAATATTCTCTTCACACTCCCTCCCCTCTCCCTCATCCTTACTGAGAAAGAAAGAAAAATAAAGACTCTGCTACAAACATGTAGGGTCAAACAAAACAAATTCTCACATTAACCAAGCTATACATATATGTATATGTATTTATGTATTTGTATGGATATGTATATATACATCTATGTGTGTATACATACACACATACATATATGTATGTATGTGTGTGTATATATGTCTCAATCTGCACTCTGAGTCCATTACCTCTCTGTCAGAAGGAGGGTAGCTGGCTTTATCATGAGTCCTCTAGAATTGTGATTGGCCATTGTGTTGATCAGAGTTCCTATGTCTCTCAAAGTTGTCTTTCCAATACAGTTTATAACTTAATCCTAAGAGTTCCCTTGACCACTGAGAGGTTAGGTGGCTTACAGCTGGTATGTGTCAGGGGCAGAGCTTCAATCAACCTTTTTCTGACTCTAAAGCCAGCCCTCCAACCACTCTATCACCCTGTTTCACTTATAAAGGAAATCCACCTCCTTCAAAACAAGCATTTGGGAAAGTTACTTCACTTTATACCTTCGTGATCTAAAGCAATGAATTCCTGCCTAACACTCAAGGGAAGCTTTTCTCAATAACTTGGTTCAAAATAACAACTAGTTATCAGTCATAATTCTAGCAGACATTGTTCTTTCTGTGTCTCCCAGAATTGACAATACATTTAATTTCTTGCTTTAAACACATCTAGTACTTTGTTTGGCTACTTTCTAAAGGCATTTCTGTAGACTGTCACTGATTTTTAGGACTAGAAAAGCTCAAAGTAAACTAAGTTAAAGTAGCCTAGTTTATTAATATGTAATAGTAATTCATTAGTGTTAAAGGGACTACACTGAAGAGGTGACAATCATGGTTCTTTAGAAGCTGTTATTGGTTTGAAGCAATCTTGAATAGGAGTTGAGTATTTACCTAGAGGATTGTGCCTTGCTACTGACTCACAACACCCTAGGAATAGTCCAAAACATGAGTTTATCTAGAAAGTATAAGCTTTTGGAAATGATAGGCCTTGACTGTAATTGCAATCAAATCTCTGATAACCTACCAGTGGTCTCATAGCCTACATTTCATTGGAAACCATGAGATCAAAAAATGGGAGTAGGAAATGCTGGGCTTATGGGTTACATGGGCAAGGATTCTGAGTCTTTATACCAACTGAAGAACAAAGGAAGGGGAAGGAAATGATCGTATTGCTAAGGACCTTCACCCAGTTGCCCTGACTCATGCCATGCCATATCTCTTAAAGGTTGAGACTTTGGAGCTTTCCCTTCCCTCCAGGTGATGCCAGGTTTGGAGATATTAACACAGGAGCCTTGTTACAAATATTGAGGTTTTCCCACTGAGCCATCTGATGTCAAACTTTGAAGTCATAACCAACCAGCCCTTTGTGAGCCCTTTCATGTCTGTAGGACCAGGAGCTATAGAAGTGTCTAGTCAAATGTTCTTTCCTTTCAAAGAATAGGAACTTTGTATGAATTGAACAGTCCAAGGACATGGGACCTAGTCCTATGCATAAGAACCTAATTATGCCCACAACCAATTTCTCTGTACATCGACCCTAGATGAATTACTTTTGTCCTACATGATCTTATTTGAACATAATTTCATTCAACTTTTTCTAAACCTAGCAAATCGTAGCCCTGTGAATCTTACTTGGTTGGAGCTCAAGACTGAATTTACTACAGGTAGCTGAGGGCAAGATTACTTATTTAATAAGTAAAATGCTTATCCCTAGTTCCTAGTGAGGCACTGGTTCAGTATTAAACCAAAGGAAATAACACTTAGTCTCCCTGTTTGGGGATTTTAGTTTGGAGTAAAATATGCACTGAGATAGAGAAAAAAGAAAGAAGATGATATTTCAATGGAGCTAGATGGTCAAGAAATTAAAACAAATGGGAGAAAGAAAAGAGAAGGGGGATAATAGTGAAGAAGGTAAGAGAGAGAAAAGAATACAAGGAAACTGAAGCCTGCCCCTGGAGCCATCATGGAAATATCCCCACATAAGTCTTGTCATGGGCACTCCCTGGAGGGGTACCATGCTTTCCTATTTTACCAAACATAGGAGCTCAGTAGAGTCCTTGAGCCTATAGCCGGAACCTTTCCAGGCCAAGAAAGGGGAGCTAGAAAAATGAATGGAAAAGAGAAGGGAGTGTTCCTGTTTCCTCTATTTCCTTTCTGTTCAGGAACCTCTCTTTCTTCTCTCCCTCTTCTATTTAAGAAAACATACCTTTCCCAATTGTTCCAAGTTGTCCATCAAAGTACTTCCTTACCTCAAAAGGGGTAAGGACTCCATCCCTGAGTCAGGTTTTTCTATCTGCAGGCCCCAAATTCTTAGGGGCAAATATCCACCCACAAGTGAAACCAGCTCTCCCCACACTCCAT
Organism: Trichosurus vulpecula; assembly: GCF_011100635.1. Taxonomy (NCBI): domain Eukaryota; kingdom Metazoa; phylum Chordata; class Mammalia; order Diprotodontia; family Phalangeridae; genus Trichosurus; species Trichosurus vulpecula. The sequence continues at coordinate 286,351,545 of NC_050576.1, read as the reverse complement.
CTTATGAAAAATTACAGTTAGTTTTTTGGTACTTCTTCATTTGATTTCTGTTTCTTTAGTGGAAAGGAGAAATAGCATTCAGAATCTGATATATTAGATTTGAGAATGCATTATACCTTGGGTATAGGGATAAAAAGGTTTACTTCATAGTGGTTGTCTGAGGCCAATGGGTATTCCTTGAGTATATACTCAGATACTGGCAGAAGGGAACATGTAGAAACCTACATCCAAAGTGGTGAATTCATTTCAGAGTTGAACGATTAAGAGTTGGCCATATATCACTCACAGGTCTCTCTCAGTTAGATAGGCTATTTCTCCATGTGTCCAGATGCATCTAGGTTGGTCTTTTGTTTGTTTGTTTTCCACTTAATAGTATTTTATTTTTTTCCAATTACATGTAAAGATGGTTTTCAACATTCACTTTTATAAGATATTGGGTTCCAAATTTTTTCTCCCTCCCTCTGTCCGTTCCCTGCCCCTTCCCCAAGACAATCATATTAAAAATATTTCCACAGAAGTAATGTTGTGAAAGAAGAATCAGAACAAAAGGGAAAAACCATGAAAAAGAAAAAAAAACAACAAAAGAGAAAATAGCCTGCTTTGGTTCGCATTCAGACTCCATAGTTCTTTCTCTGGGTGTGGACAGCGTTTTCCACGATGAGTCCCTTGGAATTGTCTTAGATCATTGTATTGCTGAGAAGAGTTAAGTCTATCAAAGTTAACTATCACACATTGTTGCTGTCACTTTGGAAAATGTTCTCCTGGTTCTGCTCACTTCACTCAGCATCAATTCATATGAGTCTTTCCAGGTTTTTCTGAAATCATTTCTTATAGCACAATAGTATTCCATTACATTCATAGACCATAAATTGTTCCATTTTCACCAGTGGATGGGCATCTTGATGGCAGAATTCCTAAGTAATGGTCATGAGTGGGTTTGTTCAAAGCACTGAAAGAATTTATGCTAATCATTTGAGCATTCAAACTGCTGGTGTTTTCACCTGAAGTTAACATAAAACATGTTTTACCTGAAGTTAACATAAATACATTTAACTTTCCTGAATTTTGGTTTCTTTATCATCTACAAAACGTGTACAATACCTGTACAACTTATTTCACAAAATTCATGGTAGCAAGATCTTTGCAAATGGTAAAATGTTCTATGTGTGTGATGGTACTGTCTTGTTGTTTTACATTAAAATTAAGAAGATTTATGAAAGCTTGAAGAAAACATAATGGACTTCATAGATAACATCTAAATAAAACAAAATGAAAGAATTAAACAACAAATTAAGACACTTAATACTTGAGTGACTTTGGGCAAGTGCTAAATCCACCTGGGCCTCAGTTTCCTCATCTGTTAAATGAGAGGATTGGAACAGATTGCCTCCCTTATTATTTCAGCCTAGCCTTGAACTGCTCCCTTTTCCTCATGGCTAAGCTCAGGACAATCCTCTCATTCTCCCAGAGCTACTGCAGGCTCCTCCTCAGAGGAAAAAGGGGAAGTGTGGGAGACCTGGCATGGACACTTAATTTGTGAGTATGTGCTTCTTTTGCATAAATGCAGGGAGCACGGCAGCTGTCAATTTTTGTTCCCTTTCCATGTGGACAGTCAGCCAACGCTGAATCCTCTCTTCCTGCCACACATCTCATTTATGTAGCATTCTGCAGAGGTCTGTAGGGCCCATGCTTCCTCCTGCCAGGGTTAACCTCAGTGAGCAGCCAACTTTATCTTGAAACCAAACTGGCAACAAAGAACTGCAAGTGGGAAAAAGCACCCCCTCCCCCCAGCTCATGCTTCCCTTTAGAAAGGCACAAGCAAGTGGCCCACTCAAAATGGCACGGGCAGAGCTCAGGGGAGCCAAGTCCTCCTACACCAGGCTCCTGCTTTGCTATTCAACTTGGGGACAGTTTTCTGGAGGGAGGAAAGGTGATGAGAAAGGGGGTGAGGAGGAGAGGAGAGAATTAAAGAGGCTGGATGCAACAGTCTTTGAAACCATGATTCCTTCAGGTTTGTGGTAAATCCTCTAATCCTGATTCTATGGGACAGAGACAGAGAAATAGAGAGAGAGAGAGAGAGAGAGAGAGAGAGAGAGAGAGAAAGAGAGAGACAGAGAGAGACAGAGAGACAGAGAGAGACAGAGACAGAGAGAGAGACAGAGACAGAGAGAGAGAGAGAGAGACAGAGACAGAGACAGAGACAGAGACAGACAGAGACAGACAGAGAGACAGAGAGAGAGGATAAAACATTCATAAAGTACTTAATAAGTGCCAGGAGCTGTCATCAGTGCTGGTGATACAAAAACAAACAAGATTGCTCCCTGACTTCAAGGAGCTTGCCATCTAATAAGGAAAGACAAAACATGAAGGAAAGCTGTGAGGCAGGAAGCTGTGGCATGGTTTGGAAATGTCAAGATAGTGGTATAGAGGCCTGGATTATTTACCTATCAAAGCCTAGGCAAGCAAACCTAAGGTGGAAATGGTGCCTTTAGTCTCCCTGCCATCTGTGGCCAAAGACAGATTGCATATTGATAAGAGAAAAAGTCAAAGTCATCACTGAAATAAGTGCCTGAGTCCCCATTCCCCATGCAGCATGATCTGGAGGACACTGAAAGATGCATCCTTCCAGAAATGCCTCCTGCACTGGCCTGCCATGATGGTACTATAACAGGCAACTTAGTTCAGGATTTTTAAGGTCCACAAACTGATTTCATCTTTAATATTTTGGTTACTATTTCAATCTAATTGGTTTCCTTCGCAATGCTATGTATTTTATTTTATGCATTTAAAAACATTATTCCAAGAAAGGGTCCATTGCCTTTGCCAGACTGCCAAAGGAGTCCATGACCCCCCAAAATGTAAAGAACCCATCATAATGGATAGAGCAGCAGTCCAGCACTAAGGAGGGGCCTGGATTTGAAATCTGCATAGAGCACTGGCCAGCTGCATTGCCATTAGCAATTCACTTAACCTCTCTGCATTTTCTCATCTGTGAAATGGAAATAGTAATATCTACAGTAGCTGTTTCACACGGTTGTTATGAGGCTCACATGTGATAATGTAAATGGTGTATAAATTACTTTGTGAACTTTACAGCATGTTATTAATGTGAAACATTACTATCCAACTAGACTTTTACCTAATTCACCAGTTTAATGTCAGTAATAGGTTCAGGGGTCTAAAGGAGTCTGTAAGTCACAAAGAACCTATGAAGAATTTAGTGCCGCCCTTTGTTCAGGCAAATGTAGAACCCTATTGCCAAGTCTTTGTAATAAGAAAGAAAGGTAGTGCTAATCCCAAATTCTTCTGGTTCTATCTCTGTTTTCGCCAAACTGGCTCTGGTCAACTAGTGATTCCCTGTAAAATATCCTGTTTCCTGCCAGTCCGCTCTTGTATAGGTGGTCCCCCCATGTCTAGAAGGCTTTCTTTGCCCACCTAAGAATCCCTAACTTCCTTCCAAGAATAATTCAGGCTCTCCTATGCAAGACCTTTCCAGATCTCCCCTCCCCATCCCAGTTGCTAGTGCTATCTCCCTGTTGAGATTATTTTGTACTCTTGTACACGTACTAGGTATGTGTGTTTATCCCCCAGTAGAAAATAAGCTCCTTAAGGGCAGGAACTATTTCATTTTCTGTGTTTACATTTCCAGTGGCTAGTACCACGCTTTACACAAGTTGGTATTTCATGTATTTTTTTATTGAATCAAATTAATCTAATACATGATTCATATCAAGTTTTTTGTTAGAAATTTTAATTTGAGACCACTGGGCTACACAATAGAGGTTGGGGCTTGGGGGAGTATCACCCTCAGAAGGCCATTGTTAATATACACATTTTAATTTGTGCATTTACAGTACAAATATTTTACCTGGGAGCAATCCTCTCCCAAGAGCACAGTAGCATGGATTTGTTTATCTGGTAAGCCAGTTGATGTGCCAGAAGCACAGAGGGCCAGCCCTGAGCTGTTAAGATCCATAACAAATACATTGTAATATGGAAAAGAACAAGCTCTGGATAGCAAGGGTGTATTGGTAGGATGTTAGACGAAAGGGAACAGGCCCTTGGGCTAAGGAACAGCTGAGATAGATGCCTATGGAGAAAGGTGAGGGATAATGGGAAAGGGGAGAAGGATTCTCAACCAAAGGAGAAAAGGGATATAGACTTTAAATCAGTCTCAATCCAGGAGGTAGGAATAGTAAAGAGGAGGGAGAGTAGGACCAAAGGCAGAATTTGTTTGTTTCACAGGTTTGCTAGGCCTAGCCCTGAATGTGCCCCAGGAATATTTTATTTTGTTGCTATTATTGTTTCTGTTGCTAATTTTAAAAAAAGAAAGAAAGAAAAGAAAAAGATTGAGTGAATCTAACAGACTGAATTAAATATTACATTTGAACTATACATGGAGGGCACCAAGCATGGGAAAGCAAGGCAGGAAGGGCAGGAGCAAATTGCAAGAATCTAGGCTTAGAGAATACAATGAGGCCAAAGGTCAAGATAGAGCAGTAAGCTGAAGCCAGCCAGCAGTCAGGAGCCAGTGACAGAAGGCAGTGGTCAAGACTTAACCATTGATCAAAGCCAGGATAGCAGAACAAGGTGCAAGGGTAAAGCTGACCTTGACATTAAGATACATCCTGTTACTGGCAGTAATATTCATTCTGTTGGGTATAAATATTTGGGTTCTCAGAGGTTTTCATAGGCCTCAATATGAGTCAACAATATGACATGGCAGTCAAAAGTGCTAAATCTAAATAGAATTATGCATCCCACTATACTCTGCCATGGTCAGAACCCATCTGGAGCACTACATCCAGATGCCACATTTTAGGAAGGAAATTGATCAACTGGAGAGTGTTTGACAGAAGGCAATAGAGTTTGGGAAAGGTCTTGCTTGAGATCATGCCATATTAGGACTCATTCAAGGATCTGAAAAATGGTTATCCTGGAGAAAAGGAACATAGGTGGGATATGATAGCTCTATCTTCATGTATTTGACTAGCTGTCGTATGTAAGAGGGATTAGATAGAGGGAAACAAAACATTGGACTGATTCTATACAAATGAGTACTCTTCATTATAATAATAATAATAAATGACTGAATGGCTTTACATGGCCAAAAAACATTTTATCGCCAGACGGTCAGCCTCCTGGTAATAGATTTCTTTGTGATGAGCCAGACTAGTCCTCAGAAAACAGACTCAGTATGTTCCCAGAGCTATAGTCAAAGGCTTTCCAGCATGGCAGAACCTGACAAAGCTTGAGATTGGCTGGCATAGAGAGGGAGAGACCAGGGTCATCTCTACATAACGACGAAGAATTGGAGAAGTTTTGTGAAATTGCAGGACCTGGAAGAGATTGGTAACACATGAGTTTGGTATGTATATCAGTAAGGCAAGATTCATGACCTTGAAGATGACCATGAACATGCCTGTATAGTTTAGAATTGCAAAGTATAAAAGATTCTATAGGTAGAAGGCAAAGGAAGTATAACATTTATTTAAACACCAGAGGATCAAATCCCAGAACCAGTAATTCCAATTCAATATAGCAGTAATTGTATTCCAAAACCAGTAAGTCCACCTGAATGTAACAACAAGGAAATGATAATATAGTATTACAGCAAGGAACCAAGTCATCCTGTAACCTTCCCCCCTGCTGGGGCCTTCCTGTAAACACTCATGAATCCCAACTGTCTGTTTGCCTGAGTTCCCTCCCGCCTCAATTCTCTGGTCTCCACAGTTCCCTGATTTCCGCTCTCTGCTCTGCACTCTTTCTTGAGCTCTGTCGACTTGGAGTTCTTTCTCCTTCTCCTTGGCCTGAATTCTGAATTCTTAATGGCTACCTTCTGGGTATATACACTCTTTTTAGGGCCTGAGGACTTCACACCCAGTCAAGTAAAGAGTGTAGTCCTGGGGCTAAGTGCCTGGTAAGTAAAGAGTGTAGGCCTGCCTACAAACAAACCTCTAATCAAGCGTCCCACCTATTGAATGGGCAAGATAGGTTTTTAATCACTGATTGGCACCACAGTATATCCTTCCACACAGTGAATCAAATGAATGAAGACTGTCTATTGCCCAGATTTCAATATGCATTTGAATGAATGTCCACCTTATAGAACTTATCCCATGGTACGTATATCTGGTATTGGATATAGATGCAAATACAGATGGAAAATGAGCTGGGCCCAGAATTGAAAAGAAGAAGAGTGTGTAGCATTGCTCCCAGGAAATTATAAAACACTTCTAAACTTATAAAACACCCTAAACTTCCCATAACAGCAAAGGTCTATCTTCTTAATGCAGACTAGATGCTAGATGACAAGGACACCTTGAAACACCACTGTTTCTGAAGAACTAAAGATGAGCATCAAAAAGAAAGCCACATAGTAAATGGATTTGTAGCTGAGTATGCTACAATATATATTAAGTGAGAAACCCTGAAAAAGGATAAGAGTAAAGAATGTCAGCAGGGGGCAGCTAGGTGGCACAGTGAGTAGAGCACCAGACCTGGAGTCAGGAGGACCTGAGTTCAAATCCAGCCTCAGACACTTGACACACTTATGCTGTGTGACCTTGGGCAAGTCACTTAACCCCAATTGCCCTGCCTCCCCCCACCCCAAAAAAAGAATATCAGCAGGAATTTTATAACAGAAAGGGAAGATGGTTTGGTCATGTGGCAAGAGCAAGATGGACAGTTAGAGTGCTCTTGTGATATTGGGAGATGGCCAGGAAGGCTTCTAGCATGTTGGGTAGACTTTCTGTAATGAAGTTTTGGAAGAACATGGATGGGCTACGTGGAATGAGCAAGCACATGGAGATTGTGATCTCCACTGTTAAAGGGAACTCCCAAGTTGATGAAATCAGAGATCCATTTGAGCATTTGAATGAATAAACAAAACACCATTTATTGAACATTTACTATGTACCAAACAATGAGTTAAGTTTTACAGGGCAAATGGAAAGACTGATTAGTCTTTAGGATATGGTAATGCATCTTCATCCCTATAACTTCCATTGATAAAACCATATCTGCTTTAGACTTTTAATTATGTTTTGATTAAAGTTTTATTTTTTTAACAGAAATCTATTTTCTTTCTTGCCTACTACCTACCCTATTAAAAAAGGAAAAAACCAATTCTTTATAACAAATATCCATAGTCAAATAAAGCATGTTCCTTCATTGGTCATGTACAAAAGCTACATGTCTCATTCTGTACCCATTTATTACCTCCCAGGCAGGAGGTAGATAGTATCCTTCACTATGGGTCCTCTGTATTCCTGGATTGTCATTGCCATTTGTCATAGTTCTTAGAACTTTCAAAGTTGTTTGTATTTACAGTGTTATTATATATAAATTGTTCTCCTGGTCCTGCTAATTTCATTCTTCATCAGTTTATACAAGTCTTCAAAAGTCTTTGTTTTGATATTAATATTATAATATTAATTGTTGGTCTGGTCCTGCTCACTTCCCTCTACAACTTTAAATAACTCTTTGAAATCACATTTTTCCTCATTTCTTGTAATGCAATATTAGCCCAACAACTAAATTGTGGTGTATAAATGTGATACTTTACATGCTGAACCATTTGAAAATACCAAAAACTTTGTACTGAAAACTTTCTGTTCTGGATCATTGGTGGTTGTGGCTGTGGAGGAAGGAGTTATGAGCACTGGGGAGCCTTTTACTTTGTCATGCTTCTTCATGAGTTGTTGAGGAGTGTCTAGCTGGAAGCAGGGTTGATGGGTCTAGGGATGCCTCCATCAGGAGTATGAGGGAAAGTCAAGATGGTGACAGTGGTTTGTCCTACCTTGAATATGCTACCTTTGCCATTCACTCAGCATTCCCTCCAGCTATGCTGGCTCACCTGCCTGTCTATAGCACTTGGTCTGGCAATTGGTGTTAGTGGTGGTAAGGGTGATGGAGCTTTGTCTTCACAAAAGTTGCATTGCCACCACTGCCACCACCACCACCACCACCATCATCATCATTATATATCACTTTAATATTTGAACTTTATGTACATTCTGATTTGCTTTGAACAACAACTCTGCAAATTAGATGCTATTATTAACCTCATCTTACAGTTGAGGGAACTGAGCCACACAGTGGTTAATTGACCTACTCAGAGTCACATAGCCAGTCAATGTCTGAGGCAGGATTTGAACCCAGATCTTTTTTACTCCAAGTCCAGTGCTCTATGTACCACCCCCACTATCTTTCTATATCTACCGTACAAATAAAAAATAGGAAACTGATTCATGGGTTTGTTAACAGCTCTTTCCTGCCACAGACATTGGTACATATAACAGGAAGCTTCATGGAAGAATACAAACTTTGCCATCTTAAAACATTGTCTGAAAGAGACCTTAACAGAGATTTTCCAATAATTGTTAAAAGGAAGACATTCCATAGTTTAACAATAAAGGAGATAAATGAAGAAAAGCTGAAACAATTACCTTTCTCACCCAGTAAAGTACCCAGCCCTGAACACTTGACCAGACCACCAGAAAAGTCTAGGGATACAGAGGTATGTGGGCAAGGATGTGCTAGAACCAACTTATACCAACTCGAGAAAGTCGATTGTTAAATTTTCAGCACAAACGCTTACACTTCAGAAACTGACAAACATTACACATCAAGACTTGATTTACTGTCCTATTAATTGTCTAGACTTAAGAAAGTGATAGAGGAAAATGGCAATGATGTAGATTAAACTTTAAAATGTGTAATTTATGCATTTTTTAAAAGAGAGCTGGTTGTTAAAACATTTATCAGCATACCCCTGTATGTGGATGCCCATGAAAGAAATCCTCTCAGGAGAGGGTGCATTTGAGAGAATACCAAAATGAGTATATAAACTGGAGTAGTGTGCCTTAAAAAGAACAGCTTTTTCTTTATCAGCAACAGTATTTTGTACTCAGTGTATGAAAAGTTGAGAATTTAGACACTACATCTATATAGTATTTGAGGTTAACATATACTTAAGGTAAATGCAAGTAAAATTCGCTATACAACATTCTAAGCAACATGTTTCCAGAATTCCTTTCTTTCATGTGCTCTATTTCTAAAACCCACCACATTCAACTATAATGTCACTTTAAACTTGAACTTGGTACAAATGAAAGTCTAAGAAAGAACTTGATCAGAAGAAAGGATATTCATGGTGTCATGGTTGTTCTTCATAGCAAAATTACAAGGGATTAGATAGCTAGGATTACATTTTTTTCACATGCTTCAAGCATCCAAGGAGTTTGGAGCCAACTGCTGATAGAAATAGAAGAATCCTTGATTGCTCTTTAAATGTCTTCTTTAAAAAAAATAGCTGAGAAGAAAATTAGGAAATCAGCAGATGAATAAGGAAAACACATAATGAATGCATGGCACTGTTTTGGGTACAAGTGTGACTCACCTAACAGAAAAATTATTACTGAAAAGATGGCTATAAAGCAAATTTCCATAAATCAACATTGACTTCCATTATGAAATTCGACATCATAGACTCTTGTGGGATTTCAGAGTTGGAAGATATCCTAGAGGTTGTTCTTTAGTAGATGTGAAAACTTGAGGCCCAGAACACTGAGGCAATTTTCCCCAAAGGTATACAAAAGTATCACCCCCATGACTCATTATAGTTTGGAAGTAACACTGTGTTCTCAAAGACTATGGAGTAGAGTTCCTGCTCTGGCTAAATGTACCAAGCTGGAAAGATGCAAATATGGTTCTTGCAACAGACCATGCGTCTGCTATCCAAGCACCAGACTTAGTAAGTTCAAAAATGCTCATCACTAGTAGGGTGACCACTAATTGATAAATTTGCTTGAGCATGGTGATCCACGAAATGGACAAAATGGTCATTAATCTAGTGTGGCCATCTTTCATTTTTACTATAGTGGAGAAGCTCTTTCCTTCCTTGCCTCCCTCTCTACTTCTTTCCTTTCTTTTTTCCTTCTTTCCTTCCCCCTTTCCCTCCTCCCTTTCTTCTTCCTTCCCTCCCTCCCTCCCTCCCTTCCTTCCTTCCTTCCTTCCTTCCTTCCTTCCTTCCTTCCTTCCTTCTCCTTCCTTCTTCCCTCCTTATATCCCTCCCTCCTCTCCCTCTTTCCTCTCCCTCCTTCCTCTCCCTCTGTCCATATAGGGCAGGGTTGTTCAACCTTAGGTTATCTTAGGGCCGCATTAAAATAAAATCATTATTCTAGGGCCATGCCCAGAATAAAAAATACAATACACTAGTAGAAAGTGGGGGAATGTGCATCATCAATATGACAGGCAAAGGTGCAAAGCATGAAAGCAAACAGAACAACAAAGTGACAACACAACAGTATAAAGATAGGTGCATACTGACTAGTGTGCATCGTACAGACGGAGCACATTCCACAGATCGATTGAAAATTCTGTACGATATGTTCCATCTGTAATACTGCTTAAAAACACCAAAGAAAATTAACATCAATGAGATTATTTATTAGTGATGGAATTAAAAATCTAATATGCAATTCCATACAAATTATTATCATACATTTTCACTCCTGAAAATTAAAACACACAAGCAAGCTGCATGTGCGGCCTGTGGACAGCCCGATATAGGGTATCATACCCTTACCTGAGTGTACTCTGCCCAAGGGAATGTAAATTTTGACCACTGAAATCTCCAAAGATATCTTGGAGTTTATGGCCCAGATTTCTTTTTTAAGGACCAGCCTTAAACCCAAATCACTCTAGCTCTCACTGATTTGCCAACAATAAGTCTCAGCCCATGCCTCATTTGGTCGTTGTTTAGGCTCTGGTGGCTCAGAATGAGTGTAAATAGCAATTGTTTCTCTTTTGGCCAGAAACCCTGAAGGTCTTCCCCTCCTAGATTATTATTTTTTTTATTAGGTGAAAGAGGTCATTCTTTGTCTCATTTATTCTTGCCTAGGTTTAGTCACTGAATGGTCATTGCCTCAGACAATCTGAGACCTGGGAAAGACCTTAGCTTAAAAAGACCAAAGTCTCCCATTGCATCCCTGGCCGCCTCCAGTCACCCTGATCTATATTTCGCCACTGGACCCAGATGGCTCTGGAGGAGACAGTGAGGCTGGTGACTTAGCACAGCCCTGCCTCATTTAAATTCAATTCATTTACAAGTCATGATATCACTTTCCTCAAGTCATGGTCCTCTTCAAGAATGAAGGACAAACAAGAACAACAAGTGGAAAAGAAGAGAAAAGGTAATTAGAATCACAGTAATTTCAGTAATCACAATAATGTTAAGATTATCTATTAACATCAATTGACTATCTGGTACTCTAAGTCTGATCTTTGTCTAATGACAAACAAGTTTACATATTCCTAGAGGTAATGAAACATATTTATTGAAATTCTGTATAGAAATTAAAGCAAAAGACATAAAGCAGTTAGAGCTAAGTGAAAGGATATTTCAAACATTCTTCTTGGAGAAATGAATAAGTGGACTTGGTTTCAGCCTAAGTCTAATGGCAAGAAAAAAGGTAATTTCATAAAAAGTAAATGCAAATATAAGATAAGTTAAAGGTAAATGTCACATAAAGTAAACACAAGATACTGAAAGTGTGACTAGATAGTAGTTGCTCTTTAAAAGTTCTATGAATTGAAAGCTTTATGTAAATAAACAGTGGTATATGGTAAGCAAAAAAAAAAATATTGGATTCATAGACCACATTAAGAGAAATACTCTAGTCTGCCCTGATTGGCCTATTTGGTGTAAGTACTGTGCTCAGGTCAAGACGCCATATTTTAGGAATGTTATAGAAAAGATGGCTACAACCAGAAGATAGTGAGATATTGACAAGGAAGGTGAAGGACTAAAGACTGTCTTATGAGGATCAATTGAAGGAAATGGATAGGTTTGGCCTGACTCAGAAAGGATATGGTGGTTAATCTTCCAGTGTTTGAATGGTTGTCCTATAGAAGAGGGACTGGGCTTGTTCCGATTGAGCCCAAATGGTCCAGACTAGGAGAAGCAGGTAGAAAAGTTGTAGAGAAATAAGTTTTGGCTTGATGTAAGGAAGAACTTCTCAACAATTAGAGCCATCCAGAAGTAGAGGGGGCCACCTCAGGAGACAGGGATCTATTTTTCACTATACAGCTTCAAACCAAAGGTGAATTGTATACTTCTTGGGGATATTGTCGAAGGGATTCCCATTCAGATACAGGTTTGACTAGATGGCCTCTGAGGCCCTTTCTACTCGGTGATTCAGCAATTTTGTGATTCACTACAGGACACAGGGTGTTCTGACTATCTACATGGGTTTCCAACTTTCGAAACATTAGAATATACGAAAATGTGGCTCTGAACAATACTAGACATAATTATAAGTTTTTTGTGATGATTCAGAAAGCATTTCAAGATTTCACGGTGCCTCAGGAGTCATCCTCATGAATATCAAATGCAAACTGTGACTCTTCGAAGGACTACTTAACAGAATGCTGGATAAACCAACTTCTGCTTTATTTTCTTTAAAAACTCCATGATTTTAATCTCTTTCTTCTAAATGTACTTATTTTGTTTTTCATACTTTGTTTCCCTCTCCAACAGGGCAATTTTGTAGCCTTAGTAAATTCTTTATGGAAAATGCCAGCTTATGTTCCTGGCCAACCTAGGGCTAAGCATCAATAAAAGATCCTTCTTGTGATCACTGTCAGTACTAATTTCTGAGAAATGTAACCAAGGAGCTTTGAGTCTGAGGGAACCTGGGATGCCTAGTACAATCTTCTGCTTGAGTTATGAATCATTTAAGTGGGAGATTCCTTTAAGTGAGCTATGCCTGTGAGTACAAACGTGAAGTTAGAATTGCAATATAAACCTTTATTAAGGAAAACTAGGAATATTCCCATTTAATAGTTAAGAATACTTGAAAACACCACACCCAATGCCCTCATTTGAAATAAAAAAAAATACATGTAAAGAGACCTCTTGGGGGAAAAATTGGGCATTCGAAACTATTGTATAAAATGTTGGAAACTGATAGATGGAAGGGTTTTTTCAGCTCCTATGACTCCCCTGTGATATGTTTTGTTTTTAATTAGCTCAAGAACAGGTTGTCATTGCCAGAATGAATATATTGCAGAGCAGGCTAAATTAAAACAGCAAAATTAGCACCTTCAATTCAATCTAATATGCAGTCATTGAGTTCCTCCAATATATGTCCCTCACACTCAGGTAGGCTCTGTGGAGGACTACAAATTAAAAAAAAACAAACCAGGTGGGGTGGGAAACATGCTCCCTTATCTTCAGAATGCTCTCAGTCTTGGAGGAAATAGGATTTCTACACTTGGACATTTAGATAAAGAGACTTTAGAGTCCATCCGACCATCTGTCTACTACTGTTGAACTGCTCCTCCCCACATGGACCACGTCCCACCACATCTGACCTGAGAGCGGTTCTCCCCTCCATCTTTCCATCTCTCCACGATGGAACTCCTTTCCTTTATCACCACTTGATTAAATGTGTTTTGTTAGGATAAAGAACTTTTACTAGAATGTTAAGGTCCTTAAGGGTAGGGACTATCTCATTCTCTCTATTTAAGATATATAGATAGACAGACAGACAGACAGATAGATAGATAAGTAGATAGACAGACAGATAGATGGATAGATAGATACATTGATAGATAGATAGATAGATAGATAGATAGATAGATAGATAGATAGATACATTGATAGATTGATAGAGAAATACAGATATATATAGTATAGCACTTAGCTCAGTGTCTAGGACATGGTAAATACTTAATGTATGCTTTTTTTCATTCTCTCATCCATTCATTCCAACACACCCATTTTGCAGATGAGGAAATTGAGGTCTAAAAGAGTTGACTCATCTATGGCCACATAGGTATCAAGTTGCAGAGTCAGCATTCTTCTGGCTCCAATTCCAAGTCTTTCCTTTATACTACACTGAGCAATACAAGACAGTAGAGAACAAGGAATTACTGAGTACCTACAGTGTGTGAGATATTGTTTCTAAGCTCCATGAGGAAAGAGAGGTGCATGAGATGTTACTTAAGTCAAGAACACAGGGCAATTGATCCTATTATAGGGCAGGGATGGAAAGGCAGAATTTGCCATCAATATTCCCAATAAATACTTCAGCCACTTTCATGCACAGAGCAGATAAGAGCAGGGATTTCTCAGGCCTTTGGGTTGGTATTTAGGCTGACCTGTTATAATGTGGAGTACTTCTCTCAGTACTTTGGAGGGAGGGAAGGAGAAAGAACCAGAGTTTCTGGTGAAACCATGTAACTGAACAAATAGTAGGGTTCTGTGGAGCAGTGCATTTCCATTTGTTTCTATGTGTTCTATATAGCCCAGCGGAGGGTACAGTGAGATTATCCACCCTTTAGTTCTAGGTGCTATGCCTCCCTTAATGCAGTCTAAAATCTTATTAGCCTTTTTTCACTGCAATATCACACTATTGATTCATATTGATCTTACAGTTTAATCCAATAAGCCTGTATTAAACACCTTTATAGGCTCTGAGGATCTTTATCCCAACTTCCTTTTACACTGACACATCAGGTTCCCCAGAATAAGGCTAGCTACAGCTCTTCCAGGAGGGTTTGAGGGGTGTTCCTGAGAGGTAAGTGCTTCTCATAGATACTCTGATTCCCTGAGGAGATGTCCTAATTGCACAGACTCAAGGCCCGATTCCTCTGTGTTCTTCTCATTGTCAATTATAGTTAGTATCTCCCCTATGTCATCAATTCAGCCAGTGATTAGCACCCTAGAATCATTTGACCAATTAAATTTTACTGAAGGATGTTTATTGAGAAGATAAAGCAAGAACAGAAGTGCAAACTCATCTGCCTTCAACAGAGCCATGTAAACTTACATCCAGAGTCAGAAACGAGGCTGTGTTCTCACAGCAGCTTCCTGGCAGAAAGGTGAGGGATAGTAGGCCACTAGTACTACTTCTCTAAGTAACAGCAAGGCCATGTGTTTGTGGCTTCATGTCTGAGATCCCTCATCTACCCAGAGGCCTGCAGCATAGAATCTTCCTCACTTAAAAGCAGCTGAGCAGGAAAGAAACTGAATTACCCCTATGGGAGTCTTTTACACACACACACACACACACACACACACACACACACACACATACACGCCACACTTCTAACATAGCAGTCAGTCCAAAAGGCATGCAGGAAGTAGATCAGAAACAGTCATAGACACCTGCATATATTGTGAAGTCCACATGGTTGATTATAGCAGGCAAAACCCTAAAGAATGGGACTCCCATGGACTAGTTTCCAATTCTATCTATTATGTGTGAGACACTGATAATATGGTAGGAAAAAATTATTTTTAAAGGCCACAGCCTCATGGGTCTTACATTTTACCAGCCAGAGATAAGTATAGAGATACATACAGAGATAAATCCAAAACATATGAAAAGTAAATACAAATAATTGGAGAAATCATGAACGGTTTTATGAAGGATGTAACACCTGAGCTGAACCTTGAAGAAAGCCAAGGATGCTAGGAGGCAAAGGTGAGCCAGAGAGCATTCCAGGTAGAGAGGTATCCTTTGCTAAGTAATGTCATGTTTAAGAAATATATTCATGTTCAAGTGATAAATAGGCCATTTTGGCTGAAGCATCATGTGTATAAGGGGGAATAATGTGAATTCAGCCTGGAAGGATCTGCTAGAATAAAATTGTGAAGGCTTTAAATGCCAAACAGAGGAATCTATATTTTAATGCTAGAGTCAATAGAAACCAACTAAAGTTTCTCAAGCAGGATAGTGGCATGGTCGAACCTGTACTTTAAAAATACCAACTGGGCAGCATGGTGAGGAATGGATTTGAGAAAAAATACTGGAGGGAATGAAACAATGAGAGACTGAAGGAAAGTGGTAACATGTTCACACAGAGAAGGGAACAAATGTGAGAGCTGTTAAAGAGGTAGAAACAAGAAAGCTTGGGAGATGGTTGGATCAGGGGATGAAGAAGAGTGAAGAATTAAGAATGATTTTGTATGTGAACCTGGTCTTTAATAAAAATGGAGAAATGAAGAGAGGCAGATTGAGGAGAAAGAATCAACTTTGTTTTGGACACATTGAGTTTGAGATGCCTACTGAATGTCCAAGTGGAGATGTACTACACGTATTTGGTAATGTTGGAGTGAAGATCAGGAAAGAGACTAAGGGTTGTTTATAATGGCATCTGCACATGGATGATAATTGAATCCATGGGATCTGGTAGGATCATTGAGGTGTGTATATGGAAAGAACCAAAAAGGATCCAGGACCTTAGGTGTTTACCCTAAAACCCATACAACTGACTTATACCTAAAACCTTCCTTATGCATCATCTCCCCCTCAGCATGGGAGCTCCTTGAGGGCAGGGGCAGTCTTACTGTTCTATGTGTGCCCCTAGAGCTTAGCATAGTGCTTTGCACACAGTAAGCACCTAACAAGTGCTCTAATCATTCATTCATTCAAACACACTATGGGGACAGATGTAAATGATGATCTAGCAAAGGAAACTGAGAGGGAGTAGTCAGATGAATAGGAGGAGAAGGAGGAGAGTACAGTTTCTCAAAAGCCCAGGGAGGAGAGCTCATACAGCAGGAATGAGTAGTGAACAGTGGTAAATGTCACAGAGTGGTCAAGAAGAGGTGGCTAACTTCAGCAATTAAGAAATTATTAGTAACCTTGGAGAGAGCTGTTTCAGCGCAGGTGGCTTTGGAAGTCAGATGAAAAAGTGGAAGCAACGAGAGTCAATAACTTTTTCAAGGAGCTTGGCACTGGAAGAGAGGAGAGTGTTGGACAATATTTGCAGTTCACTAAAATTCCAGATCTTTTTCACAAATGAACTACATGTCTGCCTCCTTCCCCCACCCCCCAATCCTGTTCACATTATCTAAACACTTCTATCTTATTTTGAAATGGAAAATTCAATTTAACAAAAGTGACACATCCAAAACACAGTGATATTATCTCTTCACCTTGAATGTATCTGAAGTGTCATTGAGGATACAAATACAAAAACAAAACATTCTCTATCCTCTAGGACCTTACCTTCTACTGGGGTATGGGGAGGGGGGTGGAGAATTACAATATTCACACAGATAAGTAAATACAAAGTCATTTCAGATGGGAATAAGCCTTGATAATTGGGAAGACCTGGAGAGGCCTCACAGTAGAAGTAGCCCTTGGGTTAAACCTTGAAAGAAGCTAATGATTCAAAGAGATGAGGAAGGAGTGCATGCCAGGCATGTGGGACAGCCTGTGTAAAGAAACAGATGGAAGATGGAATATCCAACTTGGTGAACAGCTAGTAGAGGTCAGCTGGAATGTGGAGGATGTGATGGCAATAATGAAAAGTAAGTCTGAAAGGGCAGGTGGGAGCCAGAAAAATAAAAACCTTTGACTCATTTAGGACTACATTAGAGAGATTGCATCATGAGCAGCTAATAAGGGAAGTCAATTGCTTGCTAATGTCTCTAGCTATCAGAAAATATAAAATGAGGACCTACTTTGCCTTCTGCTGAGCAGTGTTTAGACTCATTGCTATAAACAGAGCTACAAAGACTGACTTGAGATATTTATAATTTAAGGAATATTTAATGCTTTGTCATTGGTGTCTATCTATATGGTAGATTGAGAATTTGTGAGAAGAATTAGTATACCAAATGACTGATGTTCAAAGGAACACCATTATCCCCATCCCAAATAAAAAAAGAGCCTTGAGGGAATGAGCATCATGAAGGCAAGAAAGGGGAGGGTTAAGGAATATAATTAAGTAAACATTTACATGCATATGTATATATGCATGTGTGTGTGCGTGTACACATATATGTGATTAGAGCCAAGTAAACTAAAGAAGATGTAGAAAGGAAAAGACAGTTGAATTCATACTTGGGGACTGATAGTTGTTTTTTTTTTTCCTCTCCCTAGACCACTTACTTCCCTTTTGCTTCCTAATAATGTCAGTTTCATATCTCACACATCTAGCCCCATGGCAAAAAGTAGACAAATGACATCGTGACTCCAAATACTGGCATCTAAATATTTTATTCTTGAGCTTGAAAGGACTGAACTTCCCTGGTACAGATAAAGCCCTCTTTGGCAGAGGTCTGAAGGTTTCACAGAGAAAGGTATCCTTCAACTAAATAAAAACTGTTTGCTTATCTACCCCTAATTAGGAATAATATAATCTCTTGTCTATATGATCGATGGCACCTGAGTGGACAATTACAATTAATTGTGTAATTTCAGCAAATTGAGATTGAAATCATAGATTAGTCCAAGATCACCATTTAACAATACCCATTCTGCTCTGGCACTGTGCCTCTCCTCCAACTAGCTTCAGATGATTTTTCAATATTATCTCATTGGTTTCCAATGATTTTCACAACATAAGGTGGAAGGTACTTTATTTTACAATACTGGAAATTCCTCCTTTCTACCCCAGTGCTTTCCTGGCTATAGTGACTATCCAAAGTAGCATGGAATTAAGGAAAACAGATTCTTGTTCCCTAGACCTACAGGCATCTCTTTTCACTTTTATATAATCCTTGGTAACAAAGTGAAGTACCAACTGAATTGACTGGAAGGGTCTTCAGAAAATGATGAATCAGCAATAGACTGACATATACCCAGATTAAGGCATCAAAAAGTGAAATGCGGACAACTTTTCTATGGGCTGAGCATATTGGCAAAACACAAGGCAAGAAAAACCAAGAGCTTCCAGTCATTCCCAAGTATGTTTTCTGGTTGGAATATACAAACTATACCAGTTGATTGACTGCCAAACTAGGAAATGGAATCAAGAGACCAAATCTGAGTTCGTACTAAAGCTCTTTAGATCTTTATGTCTTTGACATGGCCATGGTGGTCATGAAGATTGTATATAGGACCCAGTACATGCCTAGAGAAGAGAGTCTTACCCTCAAGAAAATTACATCTAAGCATAAATGAATTATATAGCACATTAAGTGGCATAGACATTTATTATATAAATAATAGCATTTATATATTTTTTTTCTTTCTCATAGTCTTCCCCTTTTGTTCTGATTCTTCTTTCACAATGTAACTAATGTGGAAATGTTTAATATGATTGTACATGTATAGCCTATATCAGATTGCTTGCTATCTTGGGGAGGGGGAATGGAGGAGAGGGGAAATTTAGGACTCAAAATCTTATAAAAGTGAATATTGAAAACTAAAAATAAATAAATAGTTTTTTTTTTAGAAAAATAGCATTTATGTAAGGCATTTCGGCTTTCAAAGCACTTTGCCTGTTATCCCATTTGGTCCTCACAATAATCCTGTAAAGTCAGTGCTATTACCAGATATATAGAGATTATATTATATATCTATTGTGTATGTAGACATATACGTACACACATACATATATATATATTTACACACATATACATGTATGTGTATATATATAATTCCTATAGATTAGGAAACTACCACAGAGAGATTCATCACTGGCCCAGAGTTGTATATATCCAATAAGTGTCTGAAACAGGATCTAAATTCAGGTATCCCTGGCTTCAGGTTCAATCCTTTATCCACTCCTCCCATCTTGCCACATATATAAACATTACTATCCAATTTAAAGGAAGGAAAACCACTTTGACTAGCTTTGTGAAACATTGAGGAGATTAAATAATTGGGGTCCTGCTCTTGACATCCTATCAGTTCCTTCAGCAAAGAGCTAGAGATTATACCCATAGGAAAATTGATTGAAGGAATAGGCACATTTACCCCAGAGAAAGGACGATTCTTAAAGAGCAAGACGGCTCCTTTAAGTAGCTGAGGGACTCTTCTGTGGAAAGGGGGATTGTATTTGGTTTTTTTAGCCTCAGGGGACAAAACTAGGAGCAATGGTTAGAAGTTGCAGAAAGAGCTATCTAAAAATGGATAGATTAACTCAGGAGATGTTGGATTTCTCATCAAGGAGATGTAGCTGGATAACCATTTGGCAGGGATGCATATAGAACATTGTTCTTCAAATATAGCTGGACTAGAAGGCTTATGAGGTCCCTTTAAACTGTGAATTAAAGTAATTGCAATTCTAGGTTCCAACTAAGCCTACTCATAAGCCATAGTTAACATTAGATGACGAGACAATGTCATTAGGGATGGAGATAGGATCACAACATCTAAGTAGCTGACTGAATGGGTAGGATGTAAGAGTGAATTAATGGACCCCTAACTCTTTGCTGCATCACAAGTAATAGAGGGTAGGTACTAAAGATGTTAATTGCTGTTGTTCAGTGATTTAAGTCCATCGGATGCTTTGTGACTCCATTTGGGTTTCCTTGGCGAAGATACTGGAGTGGTTTGCTATTTCTTCCTCCAGCTCATTTTATAGATGAACTGAGGCAAACAGGATTAAGTGACTTGCCTAGGGTCACACAGCTAGTAAATGTCTGAGGCCAGGTTTGAACTCACAAAGATGAGTCTTTGTGACTCCAGGCCCTGTGCTTTATGCACTGAGCCATCTAGCTACCAATGATGTTAATGCCCATTTGCAAAATATATGCCATGACTTTGCAATGCAAGAAATTCAATTCGATAAACACTATTCCATGCAGTCACTAACCTAGATGCTAGGGGGTAAAAAGACAAAAATTCCACTGCCCTTGGGCTGAAAGAGTTTACATTCTGCTAGAGTAGCATGATATGTATTCAAGTAAATGCCAGATGAGGCAGAGATCTGCGGTATTATTAGAAGAGCAGAGCAGACAAACCATGAAGCAGACAAAATTCAGATATCTACTTTTGAGCCAATGTGTTAAGCAGCATGAGGTGGGGGAAGGGGAGGAGAGAAGCAGAACCCTGCAAACAGGATAAATAAAGACTGCACATCTGCTGAACAGAAAGGATTGTGGTCAGGCATCTGTCTTGTGGCCCACACATGCAAACCACGAGCAACAACCCTGTCATCTTTGAACACTGGGGGTAATGATTTAGAGCACTATCAATACAAAGGCCAAAGGCCTGGAGAGCAACAAACCTTCTCTTCTGTTGTCTGATCCTCCACATCACCAGAATGATGATGAGGGGAAGTTTGTATAGCTGCTGGTTGAGCTAACCCCTGGCTGTGGAAAAGGATGATCGGCAGAAGACCTTTCAGGGAAATTCATTCTGAACTTAGAAAGGCAAGTATGCCCCTACTGAAAGTCTGTGAACACAGAAATAGCCAGGCAGGCTTGAGGGCGTGGCTAGCTATTTAAGCATGTAAGTACATATTTAACACTCCATAATTAAGCACCTAATTGGGCACTTAAAATTCAGTGGTGTATCTGCATGCATAATCATCATTTTTTAAAGGCATTTGGTAATATTTTGTCCTCTATTTCCAACAATCAAACGGATTTGGAAATCACTTTTCAAAAATCCTTCTGTTTAAAATGTCTTTGCATAAACAATTTAAGCAAACACACTACCACCCAATAGTAAAAAGCATGCAAACAAAACCACATTTTAAATGAAAATTATGGAATAGTTTTAAGAACATCTGGAACTATGGAAATTGTTTATAACATAGCCTAAGCAGAGTTTTATAAACAAGTCTTTTCATACTAAAGTATCTGTGATTTCCACAGGGAATTAGGGAATTCCTACTACTCATTGAGGCAGCTCAAGGCAGCTAATAGATAAATCTTGGAGAGCTGAATCAGATACACACTAAAGGTTACGTGACTTGAGCAGTGTCTTAGGTGAGTAAGTATAGGACGGAAGATTTGAACTGATTTTTTTTATAATTCCAAGTCTTGTACTTTATTCCAGTCTTCTTGCACACTGACCTCCTTGCTGGTCCATAAATAAGACACTCTGGGCTCTGGGTATTTTCTCTGGCCATGCCCCATACTCCTTCCTCAACTCCACCTCCTGGCTTCCCTGGCTTCCTTTAAGTTCCAACTAAAATCCCATCTTCTACAGGAAAACTTTCCCAACCCCTCTTAATTCTAGTGCCTTTCATCTTTTAATTATGTCCTATTTAGCCTATATATGACTTGTTTTTCTCCCCCATTAGGTTGTGAGTTCCTTGAGGGCAGGGAACATCTTCTGTCCCTTTTTCTACCTCCAGTACTTAGCACAATATGTGACATACAATAGGTGCTTAATAAATGTTTATTGACTGACTATTCACTATACAGGACTAACTCTCAGTTCTCATAAATTCAGAAATACAGACACGCAATCAGTGTGTGTGTGTGTGTGTGTGTGTGTGTGGAGTCACAACTTCATGCTGACCCATAAAAGGCCACTGGTATCCTCGTTTGGAAAATGAAGCTAATAATACTTTCATTACTAGATTCATAGGTTCTTTTATTCACACGTAAACACACACTTATATTCATAATGGTCCTCCATAATAATCCATAACCAATAGGTTATGTTTTGGGGTTTTTTGATGTTTTGTAGATAGAGCTCCACAAATGTTTGTTCATTCATTGTTCAAACACAAGTAAGAGTCCCATGGGATGGGCAAAATTTATGAGTTGGGATATGCATAGTGGGGGGATACTGAAATCTATGTGATGACAAATCCATTGAAATACTAAGAGTTAACAAATTCATATTGCTCCAACCACAACCTCTCATCTGAAGTCTTTTAAGGTCAACAACATGCCAGATAATGAGTTGGATTTAGGAGCCCGGTGCCTGGACATGGAGTAGAATGCATCTATGTGGCATGCCTTGCATTTATCAGCAAGGTACTCAGGCCAACAGAGCTGACTGATTGTGTTTCGATCAATTTATCATGCACATTTATTAAGCACCTAAGGTGTTCTATGCATTATGTTGAGCACTGGTAATGTGAAGACAAAAACAAAAATCAAGGTACTTGGGTTCTAATAGGGGACTGATGACCAGGGAAAGGAGTATGAGTTAGAAGAGTCACAGGAATGCTGAGCTGAAGTATAGGTCAGGCAATCAACACATCCTTTCCAGAAACAATGGCTTATATTACTATGACTAAAGGAAAAGGTAGAAAAATGAGGAGAGTGTGGTAAGATGGAGTAGATGGTAAACAGAACAGATGGTCAAACAGGATATGTAGGTACGGTGCTGGCCTTTTATGGGCCAGCATAAAGTTGTGACTCTTCCCACAGGAGCCAACCAATGAATCTGGGGAACAACCTCAGTTGCTGAGAATTAATGACACATCTTTAATCTTCTAGTGTAAATGGACATGCCCATCCTCTATTGGAGAGGATCTTAACTTTTTTTGTGTGTATCATGGATCATTTAGCAGTCTTGTAAAACCTATGAACCCCTTGTCAGAATAAGATTTTTAAGCACAAAATAAAATGCATAAGATTTCAAAGGAAATCAATTATATTGAAACACAATAATGAAAATATCTATATCTATTTATGGTATGTATCTTTAAAGTCTCCTGGTTAAGAATTACTGCTCTATAGTGTGGTGTGATCAGAATCTCTGAACGCTGTCCTTAGGCTCATAAGATAATCAGGGAACTCTTTTGACCTGTCCTCTACAATGAAGATTCTACACTACAAGAACCCTATGAATCTAGTAATGAAAGTATTATTAGTTTCAAATGGGTATACCAGTGGTCAAAGAAGTTCAGTGACTTATCTAGACTCACATAGAAGGGCACCCTTCTCCCTTGTGGAAATAAAAACATTCAGAGAAAAACTGGCACATAATATGAGAAAGCTGAGCTTATTTATAATACTGAGTTTCAACAGGATTCCTGAGTTGATTGAAATGATCTATAATTACTCAGCAGGACAACTAAACCCAAACCCCAAATCTTTTCTCATTTTTCAAGGGCTTTAAAATTGAATGTGTTTAAGTATTTCATTTCCCTGGGGAACCCTTTTGCTATGCATCAATGGGACATAAAAGATATTTTCTAAATATTTACTCAATTACTGGGTATTAATTCAATTTAATAAATATCTATTACCTACTATATGTACAAGGTCCTGTGCAAAGTCCTTAGGATACAAAGACAAAAACAAAACATTCCTTACCCTCAAAGAGCGTGTACTGGAGGGATACAATGTGCACAGATAAGTAAATATAAAGTATATACAGTGTGATACTAAGTAACTTTAAAACAGCTGGAGTACTATTATCTAAAGGAAAGATTGGTGTTTTTGAGTCGCTTCAGTCACGCCTCACTCTTTGTGGCAAAGATCCTGAAATGGTTTGTCATTTCCTTCTCCAGCTCATTTTACAGATGAGGAAACTGAGGCACACAAGATTATGCGACTTGCCCAAGATCACACAACTAGTCAATACCATTTGAACTCAGGAAGATGAGTCTTACTTTCCAGACTTGGTGCTCTCTTCACTACCCCACCTAGCTGCCCCAAGATTTTCTATAAGAAGAGACACAAATGAACTGTGCTTTGAAGGAAATGGGATTCTAAGAGGTGAAGGTGAAGAGACTGGAGATGAATTGTCACAGCAACAGCTAAACCAGTTTAGCTAAAATAGAGAGAACCGAAAAGGAAATAACATGAAACATGGATGGAAAAGTCGGCTAGAGCTAGAAGAGAGGTTAGGGATAATTTGTGAAGCTAAAGACTAGCAATACTAACTGCCCAAGGTCACATAGCTAGTTAGTGGCAAAGCCACACCTTCTGACTTTTCTTCCAGCATGTACTGTTGTCCTCTTCCCCAAGATCGGCCAACCTATAGAATTAGCAGAATTTAAGTACTGCAGGTGGACCAATGGGACAGTATAGACTAGAATCTTTTAAAAATCTATTTCCTTTAGTCTCCAAGCCTTTGACATCTCAAGACACTTCTCCATTTTTCATGGACTCTCCCAAATATAAGACCCTCTTCCTCTCACCTGAGCATTACATTTCTCACACCAGTAGAAAGCACTCTTCTGTTTGATATCTGATGTCTTTGTAGCTTCAAAGAAATGTAATGCAGTCAATATGCAGAGGGGCTTAATACGAGAAGCACATATTGTATTGTTTAAATCAATATTTTCAAGGATACATATTTGAAACTGAACTGTGCATGTTCCAGCTGATAGCCCTCATCGTTTTTAATGCCCAGCATGAGAGCCAGGGAATGCACATTGACATTCTGGTCAAAATCCTGCTTGCAGTACAGAATAGTAATTGCGGTATACTCATCAGGTTACAGATCAGGCCATCAAATGCCAGATACTAATGAAAGAATTTGAGACATACTGCATCAAGTCGGCCTGCCTTCTTATGATCATACACTTGCATAAAGCTTTCCAAGTCAAAAGGCTGTTGGTGGCTCCCTGGTGAGCTACCACCACCCAAAACCAGTATAAATGCTGAATAGGGACTTCTCAGGGAGTGGAGAAGCAATGATTCAAAACTGAAGCTGACCTGGCAATATTGGAAGTAGTTTTGTTTGCTCTATCTCAGTGGGAGGGGAAGCCACATTTTCTGACACTTTTATTCTTTCTTTGGAGGTTTTTTGATATGCTATGTGCTTAGTAATAACTTGGCAATGAAGGAGATACAGCTAAGATTTCAATGTTTGTTTTGGCTATGGGTTAGTGGCAGCAACCAAGATGCTTTCTCCCTAGATTAATGCCTTAATAGCACTGAAATGACACCTTATAAATAAATTAATAACCATACTGCACAATTAATACTGAAAGCCCATTTCTTAACACTGTTCCAGTGGGATGAATATTTTAGAGGATTTGTTTATTTTGTCTCTTGATTTTGCATGTCATTTCTATATATCTCTAACTCATATATCCTATATATTCTATGTATCCCATCCTCCCTAATCTTAGTGCCGTCCTTCTGAGACTACCCTCAATTCATCCGGTATGTGTACTATTTGCAAATAATTGTTTGCTTGTTGTCTCCTCCTTTAGATTGTGAACCCCTTGAGAGTAGGGACTGGGTTCCCCTCCCACCCTGCCTTTCTTACCCAGTTTTCTTTCCCTAGTTCTTACCACCATGCTGCTGGCACATAGTAAGTGCTTATTAAATACTAGTTGATTTGACTGTTCAGTTGATTCCACCCCTTCCACTCCCCAAGTGAGTCTTCCCTTGTAACAAAGAAAAACAGTTAAGCAAAAATAATCAATGTAGGACTCTCCCTGACTAAGAGGGCCAGTAGAAGTAAGCATACCCCTTGCTTTTCACTGTCATTTCCATGTCTGCCATTGGCACTCAGCAACCTCTACTCTTTTGAAGTCCATATGAGTCAGTTATACTTCCTGCTCCCAGAACTTGTCTCTGCTAATCTACCAATTTCCAAGATGCTTTCCCACTTTCCACTTGAAATCTGCAGTATCTCAAACACTGAAAATGCTCTCTCTGACCCCCAACTTGCCTTTCCTCCTCTCTTATGCCCTAATCCTCCTGAATCTTTCCTTTCCTCATGGGATTGCCTTACTTCTAGCCTATTACTCTGGTTCCAGCTTCATTTCCATTTCCTCAGTCTTGATGGCGGTCAGTCATTTTCTCTACGCTTTAGTCCTTCATTCCCATTGATCTTCCTCTGGTTCCACCTTTCTAATCCCCAATTTTCCTACTTTTGAACTGTTGAGTGCTACTATAATAAAAAATGAAATTGTATTGACTTGGAGCCATTTCAGAATCATGCTAGGTAATCTTACTCAGCTGAGCACTTAAAGCAATCATTTTATTTATCTCTAATTGAAATGCTAGCATATTCCTCCTCAGAAGCAGCCCTAAACCTCCTCCTCTCTCCCTATATTCCCAAGTCTATCCCATAATCCTCTTTCTTAATGGATGATTTCTCTTTCTAATTTTCATTAAAAGAAGTTAGTTGCCAGAGTGCATATATTGTGGAACTTGGAGTTAGGAAGACCTGAAGTCAAGTCTTACCTCAGACACTTACTGGTTGTGTGATCTTGGGTAATTCACTTTAGACTTTGTCTGACTCAGTTTCCTCATCTATAAATTATGTATAATAATAGCACCCACCTCCCAGAGTTGCTGTGAAGATAAAAGAAGATGATATTTGTAAAGCCCTTTGCCAGCACTGTATAAAGGTTAGCTAATAGTCATAGTTGTAGTCTTGGTAGTAGTAAAAAAAAAAAGTAGAAATGAGCTTACATGAACTCTTTCATTTCTCCTCTCCCTTCTACTTTTCAAAATCTCTCTGTGTCCTCTCTAAGGCTTTGAGATGACATTACATAAAGTACTTTTCAAACCCTAAAACCTACATAATTGCTAACTATTGTCTCAAAGGATGAAGTAGCCTTCATTCTTGCAAAGACCAATTACTCCTTATCTTTCTGTCTCTTCCAGGACCTTGATCCATCAATCATTCCACATTTCATCCTTATATTCTATATCTGGCTATCTATTCGTTCCTTCCCCTTCCCAAAAATGTATTCCAGCCTCTCTAAACCTAAAATAACAACAATAAAACCCTCCTTGAATTCAGTGTCACACAACTAGCAAGTGGCATCTGAGACCGGACTTAAACTCATGTCCAACTCTCTAGCCATGATACCACCCCACTGCCTACTAGGGTCCCCTTTCTCCATGAATGATGTAGTTAAGTTTGGTTGTTCTGCCTAATTCTACTATGTGGATAACATCTTCCCCAAGTGTAGAGAGAGAACAACTACTGTGTATATCGTTCCAAAAATGGTGCCACAATCAGTACATTTTTACAGTTATTATCTTATTTGAATCTCAGAAGCCTATGAAGCTTGGCAGAAATCATTACCTTCATTTTACAGATGGCAGAAGTTAAATGAAAGTCACGGTTATACAGCTTGTGAGAATCAAAGCCATGATTAAAACCCAGATTCTTCTTATTTCTTTTCCAAAGACCTTCTTTCAAATAATGGCTGTAGTCATATTGATGGTGATGATGAAGATGGAGAAGGATATTGACTATATTCTGTATCTCAGAGGGCAGTCCTTTTCTATGGCAGCTAGGTGGTTCAGGGGATAGAAGACTAGACTTGAAATGAAGAAGACCTGAGTTGAAATCCAGCCTCAGACACTTACTGGCTAGCTTTGTGATATTGGGTGAGCCACTTAACCTCTGTCTACCTGCTTCCTTCTCTGTCAAATAGGAATGATAATAGCACCTACCTCCTAGTAGCACTATTGGGAGGATATAATTAGGTAATATTTAGAAAGTGCTTTGCCATACTTAGAGCACAATATAAATTCTAGTTATTGTTATTGCCGGGATAGAATAAAGGCTACCCTATGCTTAACATATACACTGCTACCTTGATTGTTTGTATGGGATTGAGGGGAGCATTCGAGCCACATCTATGGAGGCTAAGATGTATTAGTGATATTTCAAAGTTTTCCCAGAGTTAATTCTGGTTTGGTTGATAATGAACAAAAGAGTTATGAATTTTCAGGGTCAGCCCCCAAGTTTGGACCCAGTCCATTTAAATCTAGAGCTTGGTTTGCTGGGCTGTAGGTTACATATATGATGTTTAAACTTCAGCTATTTTATATTACTCATGTCTCTCCCCTCTTCTATCAGCGTAGGTTGAGTATAATTGCTTGGCTGTACTGTGCCAACAGACATTTCATAATTAGTATTTGTAGGCTATTCATTGACAGACCCAAATGACATTAAGACATTTAGGCTTGTAGTAGGTGAACAGTGATGCTTAATTACCATTAGATTAACCTCAGCATTAATTTCCAAGTAAAGATCAACCCTCAAAGTGTACAACTAAGAAACTTAATGACAAATAAACTTAGTGATTCTGACACTCACTAATCTGAATGGTCTTGAGCCCAGTATTTTCAATATATGTGTTTCAGATCTATTCAAACCTATATTTGACTTTGGCTTCAAAAGTCCTTCAAAATATGATTCCAACCTAAATTTTCAGACTGATTTCATATGATTCCCCTTCAGGAATTCTACATTCCAGACAAACTAGACTACTGACTATTCCCTATATTAGCAGGGTTATGCTGGTAAATATTTAAAAACCAGCTTACCAAGAGGAAAAAAAATGTAGGCATGGCACTATTTTAAGTTTAATCTACATTATTAAAATTTTCTCCATCACTTTCTTAAGTCTAAAAATCAATAACACAAAATATCAAGCCCTGATTTATTGCTTTGCCAATTTCCAAGGCTTATAATAAAAATTTAGCAATTGGTTTTCACCAGCCATGAAACCAGCTCCAGCACGTCAGCACACGGTACATGACATTCCATTTTCCACCTCCACACCTGTGCGAAGTGTGTCTCCCATGTCCATATCTTCTTTAAAAGATCAATGCAAGTGCCTACTTCTACATGAGACCTTTTGGGGGTCCCCAGTCATTAGTATTCTCCTCTCTGCTACTTCTAAATTGCTTTGCATTTACATCGTACAAGTTACATATTATATAAACAGATATTTTAGATATTTTATAACCAAAGACAGCTTGGAAAAGTGGATAAAAAGCTGGTCTTAGTAAAACCTTTTATCTTTAACACATCCTGCCTGTGTGACATGGGGCAAGCATTAGTGCTCCCAGATAACTTTCTAAAGCTATAAATTGCACTCGCCAATTTCACTTGGTAGAAATCATCTGTGCACATTTTTTTTAAAAAAAGGTTTGTATTTACTTATTTATTGAATGTGTTGTTTTCCCCCCATAAGATGTGCCTCAGGGACAGGGATTACCTAGATTTTGTCTTTGTGTTCCCCAGCATAGGGCTTGGCACACAGCAATCCTTTAATAAATTATTACTGTTGAATGATAACGGCAACTCAACATTTCTCTAATTTTTTATGCTGGTGCCAGCTCTAACCATCTCCTGGGAGCTAATTGTTAAATTTTTAGTGTGAGCATTTATACATTAGCATTCAACAAATGTTAGTTACAAGGGCTTGATTTATGATTTTATTTATTGTTTAGACTTAAGAAAACAATAGAAAAAGTGTTAATACTGCAGATTAAACTTTAAAAATTGTACTTGGGAGCCGGGTTATCTAGGTGGCATGGTGGATAGAACACTGGCCCCTGGAGTCAAGAGAATCAGAGTTCAAATTTGCCTCAGATATTTACTCTCTGTATGACCCTAGACAAGTCACTTAACCCATATTACCTCAAGAAAAAAAAAAAAAGAGACCAAAAAAAGTGTGTCTGGCATATGTTTTCTTTTTGGAGAGCCCTTTGTTAAACACTTACCAGAATGTCTCTGATATACAGGAGGCAGATAGGTAGCACAGTAGATAGATCACTGGGCTTGAAGTTAGGAACACTTGAATTCAAATTCTGCCTTAAACACTTACTAGCTATGGGATCTTGGGCAAGTCACTCCAACTCTGTCTATCTTAGTTTCCTCATCTTTAAAATAAGGATGATAATAATAGCATCTACCTCTCAATATTGTTGTGAGGTTCAAGGCATATAATATTTGTAAAGCACTCAGCATAGTGCCCGGCACACAGTAAATGCTATATAAATGTGAACTATAATTATTAATATTAATCATTCTTGTTGTTAGCACCTGCCTCACAGCATTGATATGAGAATCAAATGAGATTTTGTGTATGTGTGTGAGTGTGTGTGTGTGTGTGTGTGTAGTGCTTTGCAAATATTAAAGTTCTATATGCATGCTATCATTATCGTACGGCTCATTTTTTTCCTAGGCTCCCCAAAGGGAGACTGTGCCAATGTTATTTCCATTTAGGAGATGAAGTTTCGAGAGAGTAGTGCCTTGTTCATGGTCTTGCAGCTAGTAAATAGTGAAGTGTAAATTAAAAGCTAGGCTTCTGACTCCAAGTCAGTGTCCTTCCCTCTCCTGATGATCCAGACAATCTCTCTTTTGATTGGCACAGGCTGCAGGAGCCCTCTTTGGGCTGGGCTGATAGCACCCTGAAGCCAGTTTGCATAATTTCTGAGTGAAGAAGTGTTTCTTCTCAATAATCACCTCTATTGTCCTCAGCCCTGAATCTGAGTCTCTCTTCTCTGATGAGGATCTAAGTGCCAAAGGCATATTAGCACCCAAAGTGACAGACAAGCTAGCTGGCTGCCTCTGCTTTGAAGACAAACAACAGCCTAGCTAGAAACGGACACACTCCCTCTCTGAGTCTCTCCAGAATGTGAAGGGGGATGGAGGGAGGGGGGGGAGGAGGAGGGCTTAAAATCAATAGACCTAACTTGTTTTTCCCTGAATTGATTGGTTGTTTGTATGTCATGTAAACAAAACCTGCTTTGGTTTAAAAGGCATTTTCTGGCTACAGAATCTGAGCACAGGTCTCCTAAGCTCCTGCTGGGACTCAGGCTGTGAGTACAGTATGAGAAACCAGAGATAGAGATAATGTCAAAAGAGGTAAGCAGATTAAGTACTGAAACAAGATTCCTCTTCGATAACCACAATGCAATCCTGCAAGTCGATTATAAGAATTTCTTTCCCCAGACCATCTTCCCCCCACCCCTCAAGAGCTTAGCTTCCGATGGCATTGTTAAAATCACAATGCTCCTTCTTGAATGTACACATGGAAAATTACATAATCCTAGCGATGTTCCTTGCGGATTTCGCTACCCAAATATCATCATTTCAGTCACAATAGAATATCCCAGTCTGTCTTTGTGAATACCACTTGAGTAAGCCTAGATTTTGAGATATTTACAATCTAGGATTTTCTGTCTTCTCTCCCAGCACTAGAAGGAAATCAAGCAACAATGCTTCAGGCTGATTTTAAATAGATTAGCATTTCCCTTGATAAGATTAAAGGTGACTTTAAGCTAATTGGAAACATCAACTGTAAACATGTTTGTCAGGTGCAAGTGGGGGACTGTTTGATTTCTAGAAGGATCAGACTAATGTCATCTTTCACGTCTGAAGATGATACTATTTACCCACCCTCTGAGGGCCATGTGTTCTGTTAGGTGGCAGAGTGGAGAGAGCATTGGACTGGGAGTAAGAAAGGCCTGAATTCAAATCTGGTTTTAGACACTTCCTAGCTGTGTGGGTAACTTGACCCCCCTCAGCCTCAGCTTATTCTTCTGTAAAATGGTCACAAAAATAGCACCTACCTCACAGGGTTATTCTGAGGATGAAATGAGATTTTACGTACATACATATATATGTGTGTGTGTGTGTGTGTGTATGTATGTGTATATATATATATGTGTGTATATATATATATATATAGTGTGTATATATATATATATAAAGTGCTCTGTAAGTCTTCAAGCATTGTACATAAATGCTACTTATTATTAATAGCTATTATGGGGTGCAGGCAGGCAAGGAGGACCATTATTGGGTCTGGACTTGAGAAATTCAGACAATAATAGTATACATTTGACAGACAAGTAGTCTGAGGATTGGTGTGTATAACAGGGGTTGTAAAATAAAATAAAAGCTAACTCACCTGTAGCTAATTGGTTTAATTAGTTAGAGACAATGTGTATAGTGCAGTGGTGTCCAAAGTGAGGGTCAAAGCCTGACTGGAAGGGGACCCTGGCATCATACCAATGTATGCTGCAATCAATCATTGGGGGTAGGGGGTAGGAGAATGGATCCTGTCCTATCACTCCGCTTCTCTGCCTCTTCTCCCAGCAAAACACTGATCTCCCTTTCCAGCTGGACTTCAGTTCCTCAGGGCAGGTATAGTTTAACTACTGCCAGGATAATCACAACAGCTGCACAAATGCCTCTGGAAAAATTCCACACCCATTCCTTGGTTCCCTTATTCCTTTGTGACCGTGCCCTTCAGAAGACTTCAGGGAAGTGACCTATGAGGAATAAAAGCCCCATCCCCCCCCTTTTTGTTTTTTGAGTGGGAGAGTAAGCTGCCAAGAATAAGCAGACATGGATGGGTAGAGACAAATGACAGATCTCATTAGATTATTTTTCCTCTTCCAGACTTCCCCAACCAGAAGGCTGAGAACACCACCAACCTTCTAGTCTCCCAGGGTCACAGCAGTGGTGTTAGCTCCAATCAGTTGCCAAATCTTGTCATTTCTACATCCACATTTCTCCTACCCATTTTCTTCTCTCTCCTCACATGCACATTATTCAGGTTTAGGCCCCAAACTATTGCAAGAGCCCCCTAGTTGGTTTGCTTGCCCTGATATCACTCGAATATAATCCATCCTCCACCCAACCACTAGAAATGCACTATTACAGATCCTTTTTAGCTCCAAATCTATTATCCTATGATTGTATGTTGGATATGAAATCTATGTATGATGTTCTACCTCATATCTATCAGACTGGCAAAGATGACAACAGATGCAAATTACAGTCATTGGAAGGACTGTGAGACATTAAAGACACCAAGGTATTGTGGGTGGAGCTATGAGTTTGTCTAACCATTCTGGAAAACAATTTGGAATTACAATAAGAAAATAACTAAAATGCCCATACCCTAGTGAACATATACCCCAAAGAGTTTATAGGTAGAGGAAAAGTTCCCATATGTACAAACATTTATTTCATTACTTTCTTTGTTATAGCAAAGAACTGAGAACAATGGGAGTGCCTAGCAGTTAAGGAATGGCTGAACAAATGGTAGTATGTGGATGTGATGAAACATTATTGCATGATAAGAAACTAAAAATATGAAAAATTAAGTGAAACTTGGGGAGATTTGTTTAAATTGATACAAAATGAAATAGAACCAGGAAAATAATTTACATGATGACCATGATAATATAAGGGAAAACAATTTTGAAGGATTGTGGGTCTTGAATCAAATGCAGTGACCAAACATGACTTCGGAAGTTTCTTGATGAAATGTCTCCCACCTTCTGGTAAAAAGTTGATAGGCTAGAAATACCAAATTAGACATATATTTTCAGACTTGGCCAATGTTAGGGTTTTTTGTTTGGGGGATTTAGTTTGTTTTTTGCTTTAATATACTTATTTGTTATAAGGGAGATCTAAGGGCAATAAGATCTGAGGGTAATGAGTTAAGTGGGTTTTGATAACAGTGCAAAAAAATAGTACTAGTAAAACATTTTAAAAATACACAGGACACAAAAGAAATTTCAGAAGAGACTACAAACAGGATGACTTTGTTACCACCTTCTTAAATTTAATATATGCCTTTGAAAAATAAGGCATATAACAAAAGGTCAAAGTTTTAGATGTAAATTTGTTTTTTTTCATTCTTCTATGCATATTGAAAAGTTTGTGTTTTTTGATGATTGAATTCATAATAAAAATGGATTTTTTTGTCCAAAAGAGCTTATGAGAAATCATGGGTAAGAAACTGAGGCCTAAAGAATTTAAGTAATTCGCTCTAGGCCACACAGCTAATTAGTTCCAGAGGAAGAATTGTATCCCAGGCCCACAGATTCTTCTGGTTCTCTTAATATTTCAAATCATTTAGACTCCTTAGAACTTAGTTTCTTCATCTGTAAAATGTGCCAGATTGGATCAGAACAAGAACAGAAAGGAATTTTTAGCAACAAAAAGAAATGTTCCATTGTCTCTCGTTCACACACTCTGTGACTGGTCCAGCTCCTTTCCCAGGCATGCTTATCTTCAGTAATATCTCTTATGCCACTTTTTGAATGGGAGTCATCAGTCACTGCAGCCTATTATACTCACCACATGTTGTTCCATTGCCCTTTGAGCAATTCGTAATTTGAGTTCTTCTGAGATTGCCGTATTCCAAAATTCATCGTTACATAGCATTGTGAGCATATGTGGAATAGAATTTAGGTTTTTTCTTACTACCTCAGTGTGACCATTAGCATACCAATTATTATTCTCAACTATGCTCTTGGTGAGGAGCTCTTTGCCCCCCATGGCCCTACGTGACTATGCTTTCCTAGTTAATGTTTCTTCTGTCTCATCCCTCACTCTAAATTGTCACTTTTCGTAGCTGTGACAGGGTCAGCTTTAAGCAGCTCCTACCTTACATCTATTGTGCTATCTCTCTATCATAAGATAGACCCAACTAAAAACTTCTGAGGAAATCTTATTACCAAACTTTGAAACAACTCTGCTTTTGTGGCCAGATCCCTTTCACACTCACAAGTTTGTGACTATGTTCTGAATAGTTAGGACTGCCAGAAGTCTGAAAATCAGGTACTTAGAGCCACTAGAAGCCTGGAAAAATTCGCTGGGGGGTCAGTAGCTAAGTTGCACAGTGGATAGAGGGTTGGACCTGGAGCCAGGAAGGCATGAGTTCAAATCCTGTCTCAGAAACTCATTAGTTGGATGATCTTGGATAAATCACTTCAACTGTCTGTCTTAGTTTCTTCATTTACAACAGTTTCTGTATGATTTGTGGGGCCAGCCTATAAGCATAGAAATTTACATAAATGCTTTAGTAAATGAAACAGAGCTCTCACTAAAATGGCAAGTCAAAATATATTGTCTATTATTTCAATAGAAACCTAAGGTTGGACAGCCCTGATCAACAAAATGAGAATAAAAGTGGCACCTACCTCCTAAAGTTGTTGCGTGAATAAAATGAGATAATATGCTTGTTTGTTTTTTAAATTTCTGGTATCTATAAGCTAGCCTCTGAGTTCAGAGTGTCATAGATTTGGCATAGGAAGGGAATTTGAGGCCAACTAGTCCAACCCCACAATTTTATAGAGGTGGAAACAGATGCCCAGAGAAGCTGTGACTTAACTTAGCTGAGTTCACACAAGCGTTATCTGTCAGGGTTGGGATTTGAGTCCTCTGAGTTCAAATACAGTATGCCTTTTACTGTACAAGTTCAGGAATCAGTTGGATTTTTCAGCTTTCAGAAGAGGAAAGGGGAAAGAGAAAAAAAGGCAAAATAAGCATGTTTACATAGAGCACTGGCTTCTAACCTCAGGTTGAAACAATCAATCGAATGTATACGAACCACATACTGAGTAAGGTAAAACACCATGATAGAGGTAGCAGTATATACAAAGTTTAGATGAGATGTCAAACATCATCCCTCAGGCACCTTAGAATTAAGTAAGAGGAAAAGACAATGTGAATTATAATTTTTATTGGATGGTATGTGGAAAGATCTCAAATCATCCTTTGGGAAAGGTATGGGGAAGAAATGGAACAAATCTGGACAGAGAGTTTAGGGGGATCACTCACAGCGGTGGGAGGAAATCTGAGGGGCTATCTACATGGCTTCCCCCTTCCCCTTGAATAGATGCAAGGAATGGAACCGAATTGTGAGTTAAAACAGGGGAAGTAGCAGTTGATGAGCCCAAGGATCCATCATAAGAATTCTCCCCCTGCTCCACCTACATTCCTGTGTGGTGCTATAGATTACTTCATTTCAAGTAATTATGATAAAGAAACAGAAATCTGCATGAGTGGGAAGAAACACAAGCACTTCTGCAGTTTGGGATATAGCTGCCCCCAAAATGCTGAGTTTTGATGAAAATGCCAGGCTCCGCAGTAATCGGTTGAGTTCTGCATTGCTCCGTTATTGTTTCACATGTCCTGTCTGCCCAAGATAACACACAGGAGGTGACAAGACAAGACACAAAACACATTAGGGCCTGGACCATGCAATCAGGGGAATACAGGCTGCCACAAGGATGGCATTTTGGAGCTGGATGTTCTTGTTGAACAACGAAAAGATATTAGCCACCTGAAAGAAATTTTCTATGGCCATTACTGCCATGAAAATTATGCTGCCATATGATCTTCCTTGGCAAACTGTTGCCTTGACAAACCATTAAACTCCATGGGCCTTAGTTTTCTCATCTGTAAAATGACAGCATTGGATTGATGACCCCTCGAGATCCCCTCTAGGTAGACCTAGGATCCTATGAGTCTATGAGCATGCTCTAAGTGCAAAGGGGCCCTGGATGGAAGATGGTAGCCAGGATGTATTCAGTGTAGGACATGATATGAGGCAATAAAGATAGGTTTTGAGAAGGGTTCCATGGATTCATGGATCATCAGAAAAGCCATGCAACAGTTCAGTCCATGTGTATTATTCCTGGGTGAGGATAGGATAGCAAGACTAGCACATGATAACCTGAAAAAGGAAACTGGGTGTGTAGGAGGTGGGAGAGGCAAAGTAGGAGAAAAGAATGGAAAAGAAAGGGAATAGAGAGGAATTCTGTAGCCTAAGTCAATTGAATAGGTGAGTGCTTCCTCGGATAAATATATCTGTGTTAGGCATGAACCCACTGGACACTGATCCTCTCTGTAATGATTCTGCGATTCTCTTACCAAGGAGGCTTGTGTGATGTAGTGACCTAAGCACTTCCCTAAAAGTCAGAAGGCCTTGTTTGGAGTGGCAGCTACAACACTAGCCATGTGACCTTGGGAAAGCAATTTCATTTCCCCCATGGGTTAGTTTCCTCAACTGTAAAATGATCCGAAAGGATTTCTTCCAGCTCTAATGTGTCACAATTCTAAGAGTGCTTTGTTTTATGCAATAAGTGTATTTCAAAGAAATTGTGAGTAAAAAAAGAACTTAAAAATTAAGCACTTAAAGTGCACCTGGGGAGCTTTCTCTTTCCAGCTAAATCCTGCCTTGAATCCTTTCGTGATGTGAATAATCACCCCCTAATTTATCTGTTTAAGGTACAATTTGTGGATGTCTGGCTTTCTTAAAGTAAAGCACACCTGTATCAATTTCAACATACGTTGTTTTGAATGCAGAAAGTTATACCACCTATGCGTAAGATCAGACTAGCATCTCTGAAAAGACTGGGCAAAATTTACAAAACTCTCATAGAGTAGAACAATTTAAGATTAGACATCCAGGAATAGGACTTATGGGAAGCTGAGCTTAGAAATTACCTATTCTTATCTATAAAACCCAAATCTGAATCTGCTTGGGACAAGACATTTATTCCTTCCCCATCCCCCCTCCTGACTTTAATCATTTAGCAATGTGTTAGTTGGGACTCCCCCGTCTTTGAACTGCCACCTCTTTTTCTTGCCTTCCTTCTCTTGTTTCCCCAGGGTATCTCTAGTATATCATCAAGACCATCCTGATGAACTAGTATGAAATGCTACTCTGGAATAACATACAGTCTTTGTGAAAGACCCAAACATCTGTGTTTTGCTTGAGGAGGTTCAAGGGAAATCCAGTCAAGAATCCCAACCCACTCTGCTGCAATGCTTATATTTCATATTAAATGCGTCTATTATACTCTCATCAGTAAGTAGATCGCATTCCCACACGAGCAGGAAATACTAACTGTGAGCTGCTTACCTAAGGTTTTGCTTCTTGCTACAGTGCCTTCAATAATTTCATCCAAGTCCTAGGTGTAATAAAATATTGCAATTTATTCACATAAGCATGAAATAAACTGCTCCTTTGATTTGGGATTTTTTAAAGGAAAAAAAGCTACCTTTTCATGCAACCTGACTGTAAGACAATGTCAAACCAATGCTAGCCAGGAAAATATTGCAATACCTACAGCTGTGACATTGACAGTATTCAGCACTATGGCTAAACACCAATCAATTCAGATGTTTAGATCACAGATGTGAGGAGTGGTTCTTGACTGTCCCTAGTTTTCTTCACCCCCTGATTCTGTCTCCTTAATCTTCACCTTCCTTACATTCTATTCTGTTTCCAGGAAAAGTTGTCCTGCTTATTCTGAGATGTTTGGTTTTAACCCTAGCTCCCACAGGATTTACTTAGCTTGAAGAAATGTAGTGATACAGTTTTAAACAAAGTCAGAAACTTTGTGAGTCAGGTGTCATCTGCCTTGAAGATGTAAATGTATTTCAAATTCATCTTTGAGATGTTGCTTAGCGATATCCATGACAATATCAGAGGCATTCTGCCCACCCCCAGACTTCTCATTTCAGGTCCACAGTTTTCTCCATCTTATTTTTTTCTTAAATGAAATTACCACAGGTAAGAAATTAGGAAAGACATTGATATCCTTCATTTGTCCATGTAATAAAAAAAGAAAAGGAAAAATTCCTTCCAGGATAACTCAAAGGTTTTGTATAGATTTTTCTGAAACTGTTCTCTGGGCCTCTGATACATTATATCTAGCATTTGCCATTTTTGAAAGTGATGCGGCTCCTGTGAAACTTTGCATAAACTGCCTACCATGTCAGGCATGGGCCTTGGCTGCCCCAGGGTTCTGTTTCTGAACATAGAACCCAAATTTCCTGTTTGAGAAAACATTCTGTCCAAGGTCTCAATATTGTCATCAATAATAAATGAATAAATGATCTTTGGATGGATTGGTGATTTCATCAATGTAAGCATCATTCCAGTAGAATAGACTGGACCCATTCATGACTTCTCATCATATGTAATCTTTGTCCATGTGCTCCCAGAAATTCTCTCTAGGTGAATCTATGCAGCATATTGGGGTCTTTTTTATACATCTCACAGTACTACAAAGGAATTAGTGAAGCATGCCTATACTCCATCCATTATTCCTCATTCTCAGTGGTTGAGTAACAATTCTCCTTTTCTAGTGACACATCTCTTTGGTTATATCTTTTTTTTTGTCACTTCCAGGGCAGCATTCTTGATTGGTAACAACATTCTGTAGCATATTGGTGATCATCATGCTGAGTGGCTAAAGAGCTGGCCTGGGGGCCTAGGTCCCACCTCTGACACATACAGGCTGCAGGACTCTGGGCAAGACACACAATCTCTCAATCCTAAGAGAGGATTGACTACAAATTGCAGTTAAGGTGTTGACCTGAATTAGTAGGAGAAGTGTCTTCATCTGAGAGTTCCTTATATCACTGAAATCACAGGTCTAATCTCTATGAGTGTTTCCATTGCCCTTTTGGGTGCTGAGTAGCGAATTCTTCAGAAACTGGAATATTCCATGATTTGTAGCCACATGGTATCCAGAGAACCTCATCAACTATAAAGAATCCCTCCCTCTTCCATTTGGACCCGGGCAGTGCAGAACACCTCAAGAAAGCACAGCTCTATGTTTTGTTAAGCCACTTGAAAATAGTCTGAGGAGCTACAAACAATTTTTTTTAATCTTTTAGGTAGTCTTTTAGTATTTTAATATATGCATGGGACAGCTAGGTGACAACAATGAATAGAGAGAGTGCTGTTCTCAAGTCAGGATGACTCATCCTCCTGAGTTCAAATCTGGCCTCAGACATTTACTAGTTGTGTGATCCTGGGCAAGTCACTTAACCCTGTTTGCCTCACTTTCCTCATCTGTCAAATGAGCAGGAGAAGGAAATGACAAACCACTCCAGTAATTCTGCCATGAAAACCCAAAATGGGGTCATGGAGAATCAGACATGACTGAAATGACTAAGCAACAAAAATGCATGGAATCTTGTTGGAACAGAGCCTTTAAGATAGCGTTTTGTGAAAACATCCATTTTTTCCAAAGTAGTACCTTCCCCTCCTGAACAAAAGGCCTTTCAGCATTTATATTAACATGCCTTTATTCTATGGGATTTTTCTTAAGATGTAGCACTAGATATTTTTAATCTGAAGAGTAATATAACCTCTCTCAGAAATTCTCTTTCCTCATGTGAGCAGATTTAAAACATGTAAATGACATACAAACTTGACAAGACAATATTTTTAATCAAGTCTTATGAACTTCCCCATCAAGTTGACTGTCACATCAGCTTTTCAAAGAAAACTTAATTGATCTGAATAGGAACATCTGTAATCATGTGGAACATTTTTTTTTCCCTCTAGTACTTGGCTCCAAGCTTGCACAAGATATTAGGCCCTCTCTCATGGACTGTGACATCTCAGTGCTGTACTCTATTATTAAACAAACACCAATTATGCCTATGTCTTGAGCAGTGTCAATCTCAACCAGCACTAGCTTTTGTAGTGCTAACAGACTTCTTAATTAACCTATTTCCAAGAACATGCTCACTGTTATGCTTCCCCCACTTTATTTGCTTGGCTATTACAGTACAAAGATATGTTTTTCAAGGGTGTATTCTACTTTCTTAAAGTAAACAAGAATTCAAGAGAGACCCTGAGACAAAGTCCATTATACCTAAAAATTTTGCTGACTAATGGACCCTTTAATTCTAGGACCATTCTTAAATCAAAAAAATACATCTAGTCAGTCGGTCAACTAACATTTCTTAAATGTTTACTATGCACCAAGCTCTCTGTTAAGTACTGGAAATATAAATGCAAATAGAAAGAAAATGGTCACTGCCCATGGAGAGTTTTATCTAATAGTAGAAGACTACATATAAAAAGCAAACTGAAAAGGGAGGTGGGAAGAGACAAAGGCATGGAGCAAGGAGGCATGGTAGAGGAAATTCTGCATATAGTGGAATAAGATGTTACTGGTCTAGGTTCTCTGCCTAAAAGGAGATTCTGGGGGCAGCCATCCAATCATAGGGAGAGGCTGCAGGGGCAGAAAATACTTGCAATGTATGGATTCCAAGGCTGGAATGAGTCTTCTGGATGAAGAGTTAGAGCATGGTAGAGGAAATCTAGAGGGTGGCCTGGATCCACGATATTGTTGTGCATGATATCAACCCCTCTACCTGTCCCATCCTGGGTGACTCTTGCTCATAGAAATAGAAGATCCACCCAATTATAATAACTTCCTTTAAAACTTCGCTTAGCCTCTTGGCCTTTTTCAGCACAGTCACCTAGCTCTGGAACAGTATCATCTATTCTAGGATTCATTGTAAACTAAGATGGGTGGGACAAGTCTAGGCTGTAGAGGCTGGGAGCTTGTGTCAATCCTTGTACTCTACTTGCCATTGGGGATTGTATAAGTTCAGCTCAGATACCAGACCTGTCCTCCACAGACTGGCCTTCTCCAATTTTCCAAGATATTGGTTCATATCCCCTCCTGGCTACTCTAGTAAAGTTGTTACTTATAGAATTGCTAAATTATAGAAATGATTATGAACTCTGAATCTAAGGGTTCTTCCCCTCCCCACTGCCCTCACCTCAACCCTTCACCTGAAAGGGGAAAATAAAAGAAAGACAAAGTATACCGTGAAAAAGGTAGTCATATCCTCACCCAGAAATAGGTAGAATAGTAAGTAGTAAAGATTCCTAGAATAGTTAGAACAGAATCCAGTAACATGATTTCTTATACATTCAGTTGAGAGGCCTCTGTGGAACATTTGTAAACAATTTCTTTACAGTGGCTACTAATTAGCCATTTTATGTTTCATCTTCACTGAGCATGACTCAATCAACACCAAATGGGCTCTTTCATTCCTATGATCTCTTTCTTTTGCTCTACAGATTATTTCCCTTTTGGCTTGTCCTCCTCTGCTCTTATTGCCAATTCAACTTCTATGGTCAGAAAGATGACACAAACAGGAATCTTACCTAGAAGTCCATAAGCTCATGATTTGAGGAGAAGTACATCCCTACCTCATCCTCTAGTCCAGGGGCAAGAAAATGCCATTTGTTTTTGTATATTGTATTTAAAAATATGAAGACCACTCAACCTGCAGGCCATACAAAAAGAGCAGTTGGTGACATTTGGCCTTTGGGTCAGTCTGCTGACCCTTGATCTAGCAGCTCATTTTCTTTCACTTTCTTCTGGTGATCAAAGAAAACTCCAGGGAGTACAGATTGTTCCTTTAGTATGTATATGGAATTCTGACTCAGCAGCTGATTAAAACACTTTGTGACCACATTAACACAAACTCTCTGAGTCATCATGGTGGACAGAAAGCAGTCTAGGAAATCTCTGAAGCAGAGGGAATGGAAGCAGGGAAGGACTCCTTATTCATGCAAGTCTACAAGCTTCCATGCACTTGACTGGGCTGCCAACTTGAGGAAAGGATGGGGGTCTCCAAGGAGTATTATAGAAGCTTCACGCTTAAGCCTGTAGATCTCACTTAGTTGACAGAAGTTCTCTGCAATGTTTTTACCTTTTGTTAATTTTTTCATACCCAAAGAGACTATTTCTTTGGAGAAAAAAGATGTTGTATTCTAGCCTTCAGATGAAATTCTGATTTCCCATTAAAAGGCAAAATCTGCATTTCAAAAGGTTGAATAGGCTGGCACTTAAAGGATTCCAGCTGGTTAAATTTAGAATGCTGGAAAAAATCCAATCCAAGAATAGGTTCTGGCATTAGGCCCATAATATTTTTATTTGATGATGAATTGGAAAAATTCTAATTCTACTTAAGCCCTTTGCCACTCATTATTTTGTTCTACTGAAATAGTCAAACGGATGTTGATAGTCACGTTGGCCTCAGTTACACACCTACCCTTAAATGACAAGAGGGCCTTTTGGCAGACACTTTCATTGCAACGTGCCTTTCCTTAGCCTCTTTTGCCTTTCCCATTTTTAGCTACCTGTTTCCCCCACTAAGTGACCCTTCTTATTCTCCTAACCCAGGGGTGTGCTAGAGCCAAGTACTGTCCAGCAGATTAATTAAGTTTTCACTGTGAGCATTTATAGCATGGAAATCAGCAAACACTACAAATAAGGGCTTCATTTAGAGGTTTATTGATTGTTTAGACTTAAGAAAGTAATGGAAAAATGTTAATAATTCAGATTAAACTCAGAAATGTGTTGTGCTTACATTTTTTCCTCCAAAGCCTGGTTGTTAAACGTTTACCAGCATATCTCTCTCTTAACCCTTTCTCTTTTCTTTAAATCATAGAAAGTAATAGATAGCTTGGTGGAGTAGACATATAGAGTAACAAGAATTTTTGAGTCTTGATTTCCTTTTATTAGTAGGGCTCAGGGCAATTCCTTCTGCAGTTTTTTGTTGACTAAAAAACCTGTCTTCTGTTAATATTAATCTCACCTGACCAAAACTTTCACATGGGAATGTGGAAATTTATTAAGGCCTTAAACATTCCTTATATAAGAAGCCAGAGGAAGAACCTCAACTGTCCCTGACTACTTAGTGACATATAAATCTACCTCCTCGGTCAGCCTATCTGTGAACATGTAATTGCAGTTTAATCTGTAACTTGATTTGGCTTACCTATAAAATCTGCTTAACTAGGTTTATTTCTATTTGAGATCAAGACTTTGCTTAACTAAACTTGCTCAACATTTATGACATTGAAGGAAGCATGGAATTATGAATCTGTCTTTTCTTTAACTATTGTGGCCTAAGAGGAATGTACAAGATTTTAATATGTAAAAGAAATATTTCTCTATCATTCTGATGTTATTTTGTCTCTAAAAAGTTTTGTTAGAATACTAATCTTCATTCAACTTTATTATTATTCTCTGAGGCCTGAACCTATACTTAATCATAGTAAAACTTAGGTTTCTTTTTATCTCTACAATTTCTGCATTGTGCTAAAAGTATTTGGGCAACAGTTGCCTATTACCTGAACACAGAAAGGAGATATTTTTCCCAAAACAACAGCCTGCCTTGGAGTGAGAATCACCTTAAGTCTTGGGTTCAACTACTTCCTTTGACACATATTAGCTATGTGTCCATGAATGATTCATCCAACTCCCAGTGACCCCTGGCAATTTTCTAAGACTAAAAGGCATAGGAGAATTTACATAGTTCTACAGTAGTATGGGGAATTACCTAAAAAGATGAAATTAGAGATTCAGAGCAACAGGAAACTGAGTATCACAATTCCTTGTTTAGTTTTGAAAGCTTAATTGCTTTTCAGTGATAATTGTATTTCAGTATTTGAAGGATTATAAGATTCAGCCCTATAGAGCAGAAATAAAAATAATGGAACTTATAGGAATACAAATTTTGGTTTGAGATAAGGTAAAACTTCCTAACAATTTAGAATGAAATAGACTGTTCCAAGAACCTT
Organism: Trichosurus vulpecula; assembly: GCF_011100635.1. NCBI lineage: Eukaryota > Metazoa > Chordata > Mammalia > Diprotodontia > Phalangeridae > Trichosurus > Trichosurus vulpecula. The sequence continues at coordinate 286,306,992 of NC_050576.1, read as the reverse complement.
GGTTTCCCATTACAAGAGGTCTTTAACTATGTGTCAAGAAGTTTGTTAAAGGGATTCATGCTTTGGCTGGAACTTGGACTAGATATCTCTGGAGTGTTTTCCAATTTTGTGATACTGAAATCCACGTTCTCTACCAAATTATGTGCAACTATAGGCAACTCACAACCTCTCTTAGCTTATTTCCTCCTTGACAAATGGGGATAAAGAGGCTTGGATTGCTTACCTCAAAGGATTAATGTGAGGCTCAAATGAGATCATGGTCATAAAATTGCTTTCTAATGGTAAATCATGAGCAAATGTAAATCTATATGTTAGTGGTTAAGTTCTTACTGTTTATTCTGGCCCACTCTATCCAAGTAACTGCATGGTAAGTAGATAGAAACCTGAATTGGGAGTCATGAAGACCTGGGCTTATATTGTGTCTCAGACACTCACTTACTAGATGAATGACCCCTGGACTAGTCACTTAATCATTTTGTGTTTCAGTTTACTCATCTATTAAACGATAGGGAAAAATTTGATGGTGTCTATTCCTTCCATCTCTAAATCTGTAACTATGAATAGGACTAATTCAATCCAACAAACATTTATCATGAGCTACAAGGTTCTAGGTATGCAAAGACAAAAATGAGATGTCTTCAATAGAGTTTGGGTTTTCTTTCATGGTGTCAGCTACAAGGATCATATTTGTGAATTCTTTTGATCTTAAATCAATGTTCTTATTAACTTTATCTATTAGGGAATATGAGGCAATACAACTGAAGGAAAAAAAAAGAAAAAAAACTTTGGCAAACTTTGCAGAATCCATTCAGAGTTGATTTATATAATTCTTTGATATACCTTTTGAGACCTACAACTCACCTTTCTATTTCCTCTGGACATAATTAAAGAGGGAAAGTCTGAAAACTTGGTATCTAACTTGAACTCTACTAGCCACACTAAAGAATTGAAATTGGCATGTTATTTTAACGGGCATGGAGCTGTCCTGGTGATGTACAGTATATTAGAAGTCATGAGTCCTAACTTTATTCTTGTGATGGATTCACATATCTTCAAGTGTGATTTTTTTATTCTATGACATTTTTCCAGATTATTTTCAGTATCTTGTATGGATTGGTCCATCATATGAAAGGGCATATAACACATGCTCAGTGGAAACTCAAAAAAGGGACATCAGCTAAAAATCTTCCTTTCCAGTTCTGGGACCTACTAACACATGAGTTCAATTATGAGAACTAGTAGTCAAGATTCCTAAGTTAACAGTTCCAAGAATAGGAACTGCCTGAACAGAACCTGTATGCAGACTAACAGCCCATGAATACCAGGAAGATTTAGTCTCTCTGCAGTCTGCATAATTTATCCTTTTGGTGCCAGGGGTCTTACGTGGCACAATAGAATTAGAATCAAGAAGACTTGGTTCAAATGCCACCCCAGACCTTTATAGGGTCATAGATCTAGAACTGGAATCCTCTACTTTTATAAATGAGGAATCTGAGGTCCACAGAGATTGTGGCTTGCCCAAGGTCACACAAGTAGCAAGCCTCAGAGGTAATATTTGAAGACACATCCTCTGTCTTAAGAAGCAGGGCTTTTCCCATTGTACCATACTCCCTCCACTAGCTAGATAAACATGAGTGGTCATTTAACCTCTGAGAAGCTTAGTTTCTTCATCTGTAAAATGGAAATAATAATACCTATCATACCTACCTTACAAGGTTGTTAGTAAGCTCAAGGGAGGCAACATAAGTAAGGTGCTTTGCAAACTTTAAAGCACATAAAAATGTCATTTTAAAGTTCTAGTCATTGTGCTATTCGTACTTGTATCTATTAAATTATTACCTCGGGGCAGCTAGGTGGTGCAGTGAGTAGAGCACTGGCCCTGGAGTCTGGAGGATTTCAGTTCAAATCCGACCTCAGATACTTGACACACTTACTAGCTGTGTAACCTTGGGCAAGTCATTTAACCCCAATTGCCCTGCCTTTCCCCCTCCAAAAAAAATTTATTACCTCCCAGAAGGCATTGGCTAAGCCTCCTCCTTCTGTGATAACTCCCCATAGATACAGAGAGCTCAGCCACTAACTACTAGAAGGCCACAAAAAACCTTAGAGGTCCTCCAGTCCAACTATTTCATTTTACTGAAGAGGACACTGAGGCTCATAGGGGACAAATGAGTTACTTGAGGTCACACAGTTTGTTCATGGCTGAGTCAGAGGACTCACATGGTTTATTAGAGCAGTACCATATAAGGGAGAAGTATACAGGATTTGGGGTCAGAGAACCTGGACCCTGATCCTATCTCTTCTACTAACTTACTGGGAGACCTTAGGCCAGTTACTTAACCTGACTTTTAAAGTAGAAATAATTGTCCTTGTACCCCAGGACTCAAGGAGTTGTTCTGAGGAAAGAGTTTTATACATCTTGAAGCATCACACGAATCTAAGCTGTTGAGTTTGCATTAGAGTCTAGACCTCTGAATTTATTGGTGCAGGGAATCCCTGATAAGTAAACCCTTTCCACCAACACAGGTCAGCCACTTTTCTGCCATTTTTAGAGAGTTGCCCATTGAGAGGCAGTGGGGAGCAGTGGAAAGACAATCAATCTGAAAGTCAGGGAGACCTGAGGTCAAGCCCTGCCTCTAATACAGAGTCAATATGACACTGAGCAAGTTACTCCTCAATAACATTCATCACTCTCTAACACTCCAAGTTTTATTAGTAACTACATGTATTCCATCATATGTGAAAAAGCAAAGATTTCAGTACACTGAACAGGCCTAGCCATGCCTATATACCAAATAGCCTGAGAATTTGTAGCTTGTGGATTTAGAGCCAAGAGAGACCTTAGAAATGGCCTGGTCCCTATTCCTCATTTTGTAGATGATGAAATAGAAACCCAGAGAGTAATACATGTAGTAAGTGTAGTAAGCCACCATTCAAACCCGTGTCATCTGACTTGAAGCCCACCATACTTTCTACAACCATTTTTTGCTATTTCTATCACCTTTACCATAATGGTTAGGATAATTTTTTAATATCTTGCCTAATATTTAATACTATGTAGATAGGGTCAGTGAAATGAGATATAGAAAGTATTTCTTCCTGATTTTAAATGGAATTAGAAGAGGCTTGAGAAGCCCTGAGAAAGAGCAGGTGAAATCACAAGTCATGGGCATGAGAGTGCCTGGTAGTACAATCAGCCTGTTCAAGCCACACACTCATGAGGATGGATCAGATGGAACAGCACAGAATATCTACACTCTATAAACATTTAGTCTCTTTGCCCAATTGCTCATTGTCTATGACATATATGGCTGATACTTTGATAAACTGACATTTGTTACAGAAGTTCAAGCAGATCACATGTTAGAAAGGCCAGTCAGTCATTCTTTAATTCCTTTGAATCCAATGACTGCCAATGGAATTATCTGGGGATAGGGAGATGACCAAAACTAGGCATTGTTCCATATTCTAAATGGAAATATTTTCCCTGGAAGGGATCATATCTTGTTCCACAGCATGAAATGGCATTATTGGTTATTCCCATAGAATCCTGGAAATAAGAGTCTCCCACCTCATGTCTGTAAGATGTTTCCCAATGTTCATTATTTCATCCTTACAAAAAGCTTTTTGGGCAGCATGGCTTAGTTATTCTCATTTAACACAGGAGGAAGGCATCGCAGACAAATTAAGGAATTTATCTAATGTTGCAGAGTGACAGAAAAATCACAGAACTTCAGAGTGGGGAGGGATCTCAGTAGCCCTCTACTATGACTGATCTAAACAAGAAACCCTGCTCTGAAATTCTCAGAAGTGGCCTTCCAGTCTTTGGATGAAGGTATCTAGTGAGGGGGAACCTACTCCATCTTTGAATTATGCCAATAGTCAGGAAGCTTTTATTCATATCAAATCCTCTTTGCAACACCTACACAATTCTCTTCATTCTTCCCAATGGAGGCCGAAAAAGCTAGTCTAGTCCCTTTTTGACATGCATCCTTCCAAATATTTGAAAATGGCTAACATGCCCCATTTAAGCCTTTTCTTCTCAAGGCTAATCATCCTCATTTCTCTCAAGTGTTCGTAAAAAGGCATGAACATAAAAGTCTTTCACCATCCTGACTATCCTCTTCTCTATGCTCCCCAATCTAAAACATGCTACCCAGAACTGAACTACATACTCCAGATGGGTAAAATAAGGATAGGAGACACCAAGAGTATCACCTTCTTAATGCTCTTTATTATTAGGATTCCCAGTGAATCACTCATCTCAGTCTTGCTATCTAGATTTTGAAATAATAATAATAACATAATAATTTAAAACCCTCGAAGTCTAGTGAAATCTTTGATTGGCATCCATGTTATTTCCTGTAGGGACCTTTCATTCTTCCCCCTACTTTCAACAATTCCTAGGATAAAAAATTTAAAGCTTGATAAGGGCTTACTTCATTTTACATGATGGGAAACTAAGGCCCAAGACACTGGGTTACCCAGCCTCATTACAGGGATTCATCCCATGGTACAACATGGTACAATGTGGTATAACAACAGAACTTTTTCCAATGTTCCAAGGGAAATATCTACATATTGAAAAACCAAACATGGGTATGAGGTAGATTTCTGGTGATTCTGGCCAATTTTTTTTCTCTCACCATCAAAAGGGGTTTCATTTGAAAGAATATCCTTCTCATGGACTGTTTTGACTCTCTTAATACCTCTCGTCTTGGGCACTGAGGACATCTGGGAAAAAATCTGATCCTAACTTTAGTGAGTGGGCATTGCATCCATTCTCCTCAAGGCTGTTTACTCATTGGCACTGCTGCTCCTTTTCAGTAGCTGTATAATTCCTGGTTGAGTTTACTCTAGATTCCTCCTAATAACCAAAACAAACAGTGGTACAGAAGCCTCCATCGAGAATGTGCGCACGTATTTAGAGAACACTCCCCCAGTGTAGCTCTATAATTTGTTCCTTTTTTTTCTTTTGATATAGCCAAGAAGTTGTTGGATTCAAGCTTTTGTTGAATTTATTCACGACTATAAGAGCTTGTGTTTTTTTTTTCCAAGCTAGGAAATGCTCAAAGGTATAATCAGGTCCTTCCACAGCATTTAATTAGCCATAATTAAAAGACATCTACACAGAGCATAGTGTTTTGAAAGTCTTTTCTTCTGTTACACTGCTAGTGAATTAGCAATTAATTGGCATTGTAAGTTACAATAATGGATGTCAGGGAGGAATTTTTGGCCATCTAATAAAATTATTCATTTCTGTCAGATTGCTTTCTGTTGTCATCAAATTCAAATTCTATTCCCCATCAACAAGAAAAAAAGCCAGAACTTTAAAACAGAAAGAAAAAAAAACAATTGTCATCTAGCCCCAAAGCACAGTAATGTTGCTTGAAGTTATCGATTCACCAAACCGTATCTGTTTGCTGTAGCAGGTTTTTATTAAATGCAACTACTCTTAAGGGAGAAAAAAAAAAGACATGCTTCTTTTCATTCCTAACAATCTATGTTGCTTAATAAAATATATGGAAATGTTGTACATATGATTAAGTCAAACTACAATAACAAGGAATCATCAAGGATGGTTTAATAGTGGATACACAAAGGGTTATATCACATATCCCTCCATAGTTTCTCACAAAGGTATTATCTGTAGGGTTCATTTAACTTCATCTTTCAGATTTGAATGAGACATAGCGACTTTAATTTGGGCAAAGAAAATAGTCAGCGTTCACATCAATGTGTTCCTCTGTAGTAGAAGGTATTTGAGCAAAAATGTATTCACCAGCACAGATTGACTGTTTCTCAGAATTTTATGCAAAAGATAGCATTGTTATTGCTTAATATGTAAATCTAAAGACTCTGATGACTAAATCGTTTTATCATGGGTATTTTTTCTTTTTCCCATTGTTAATGGAGCCTTCTAATTTTTAAAGCAAAATGGTAATAGCCACTTAATATACCCAAGAGACTAGATGCTAATATTGTAACCTTAGTTGGAGTTTTTCAGCCTATGATGACCTTTCTGAACTCCATTGGCTAAAATCAAATTGATCTTTATCAGAGATATCTATGGTAGAAATAGTACCTTATATTCATAAAGCACTTTCTACTTTTCAAAATGTTTTCATATTGATTATTTCATTTAAGATTCTGCTTTTGGAAAACCACTAGAAGCACCATCTCAAATGTGACTATGGATGTGAAAAATTACACACAAACGCAAAGCAGTCTAAAAGTAACATCCAGGAGATACATTACTGGGAAAGCAGATGGGTGAGTTTGATAGCAAGAGTAATTGAAAGCTCCATTGGTACACACATAATGACAAGAAACAGAAAGACTCTCACCAGGTTAGATAAACTCTGAGTGAAGGATTCATAGAAGGACATGGTCAAGTTACACAAGATGAACAGATGTTGTTCAGTTGTGTTCTGTACCATTGGTAGGTATATTCACATCAAGTGTTTAGATGTTGTTTTCTCTTATTATAATGTTAGTTCCTTGTGACAGGGTATATTTTTAAGTTTATACAGAGTTTTGCATACAGTAAGCATTTAAGTGACTGTTCATCTATGATAATTCATGATATTAAAGATCCATCAAAGTATCCATTGAGGTAAATACTTCATTTGACCTGCACAACTACCCTCAGAAATGTGCAGTATGGGAATTACTGCTATCTTCCCCCTACTACCCCTAATAGAAGAGGAAAATTAGGTTCAAATAAGTTACATACCCAAGGTTACCCAATATGTCAGTGGCAGAATCAGAACTAGAATATAAACCACTAAAACCCCATACCTTGGTCTCTTCGGTCAGCATTATTTGCTTCACAATGGGCTAAATCTGCTTTGTCCCCTTGCTGACCGAGCAGCCTTTCTTAAAAAAAATAGAGCTTAAAAAGCTTAAATATGATGCTATTTCTCATTGTATATGAGTCATATCATCCAGGAACGAACTGAATGAGGCTTTGAGCTTTTTTTCCCTATAAGCTTTAAGGCTCATAGAGATAAAAATAGGAACTGGACCTGTGATTTCATTGCTATAGAAAACTTCCTTGAAAAGGAAATCACCTGTACCAATGCTGGTCAGTACCTTCTTCGCAACTCATAGTTTTAGAGAGTTATCTATAGTGTGGTGTCAAACTCAAATAGAAATGGGGGCCACTAAACCATACATAAGGATCCCTAATGGCCACATATCTTAGAAGATGACATGTTTGTATATTTCTTTTTCCTATTATTAAAATCAGATAGGAATTGCATTTTAATCTGGCCCAGGCCCACTCAGGAATGCTGTGGGTTTCATGCAGCTTGCTGACCATGTATTTGATATCTCTAGTCTTGAGCATTGAAAAATTAATTGACTTGCCCTGCATCACATGGTCAGTATGTATCAGAATTAAGACTTGAATCAGGTGCCTGATTCATTTGATATCCAAGTTGCCTCTCATTAAGGCTCATGCACAGGCAATTTCCTTAAATAAGTCTGATGTCCCTAATGGCATAGATTCATAACCTATTTTCCTATTGGTAAAAGGGGTTCACGGAATTCAGCCATGCTGACCACCATGTTAAATAAAATGACAATTTCTTGGCAATATAGTAGTTATGTTAGTTGTCAAGTTTCAAATATCAAATGATATCATTGGATCAATGCTATAAAATAACACAATGTCTAGAGTCATTTTGCACCATTTCTATTCTTTAACTAAGTCTCTTCTAATATTCCTTAGATTAATTAAGATCTTAACTGGATCCTAACTTCACACTCAGGTGCCCTCCATGTATTACCTTTGTTGCTGTAGCCTGGGGTTCCAAAGGTCCATTGATGGCCCAGAATTGCAGAGGTCATGGGGTCCAACTTGTACCTGAACAAGAATCTGCTCTATAACTTTCTTGATAAAGTAGCCATCCAACATTTATCTGAGCCTCAAATAAGGGAAGAACCCATTTTCTAATAATGGTTGACATATATCCAAACAGGGAGAAAGAAATAGAAAGAAAGAGAGAGAAACTATTAAGGTTTGCAACAGGCTTTACATGCATCATTTCATTTGTTTCTCGCTGCAACTTTGCGAAGCAGATGCTGTTATTATCCCCATTTTACTCATGGGGAGGAAACAGAGACACAGAGGTGTGACTGGCCCAGAATCAAACACCTAAGGCAGGATTTGAACCCAGTTCTATCTGACTCCAAGTCCAACACTTTGTCCAATATGCAAGTATGCCTTTCTTTCTTCTTTTATAGTAATAGTTAAGATAGTCTGAAGTTTCTTTCCTGTAACATCAAGCTGAATGTATCTTCCAAGTTTCACCCCTCACTTCTATTTCTGCTCTCTGGGACTAGCAATACAAACCTAACCCCTTTGGTACTTAGAATCTTAGTAGTTCTGGGCTTGGTAGTCTCCACGTAAAAGCCTCATAATTCTTGCTTGGGACCTTAGGCATCAAGTCTTTAATTAAGTATTTACCCTAACTGTTTACCTAACACAGCAAGGATGGCAGTTAATCATTATAGTTTACATTAAGAACTGAAGGCCAGTGCTATCAGAACAGAAAATGCCATCTAGAGACTCTGATTCCCAGGAATACCCGTGTATTCATGGATCTGCTGCAACCCAAGAAACAAGCATGTATGGAATTTTGAAAGAAGGACCCTCTTGAAACAACAGTGATAGACAATGGAGAGAGAGAATAACTTAGAGGTACACCAGAGCTGATATTAATTATGGTTTTATAGATCATGGCCAGCCCCTTGAATTATAGCTGAAAGTAAAATGATAGCATAAACTATGGATCTTATATGAAATATGGTCCAGATGGTTCCCAATGAAACTTCAGAGTTTTTCAAGGCTAATTTCACATAGAAAAGACCATGATATAGTGGAAACTACAAAGCAAAGCTTTATTGAAAAGGAGGGGCCAACACTTTCAAAATTTCTGCAACTTTAAGTACTGCAAACCCACAATGGTTAGCCAGAGAAACCACAATCATTTGATTAACCAACATTCCTAAACTGTAATCTCCTGTACAAGGGTCAGGTGATTTTTACTCTTGAATGTTTTTTCTTTATCCACAGGATTTCTCTATATCAAATCCTGTTGTTCAGTGAATCACTATTCTTTAGGACCTTCCAATACCCTGTCTACTGGGCAGCTAGGTGGTACAGTGCACTGGGTGCTAGGCCTGGTGTCAGGAAGACTCCTTTTCCTGAGTTCTAGTCTGGGCACATATACTTACTAGCTGTGTGACCCTGGGCAAATAACTTCACCCTGTTTGCCTCAGTTTCCTCATCTATAAAATGAGCTGGAGAAGGAAATGGCAAACCACTCCAATATCTTTGTAAGATAACCCAAATTAGATCACAGAGAGGACACAAATGAAAATGATTGAACAACAATAATACATTGTCAAAACTATTCTAGTGTGTGCACATATGTGAGCTAATTAATCAATTATTAAGCATTTACCAAGCATCTACCATGTACCAGGTAAGATGCTAGTGCCAGATCCTAGGGAGAGATACAAAGACAAAAATGAAACAGTCCTTTCCCTTCAAAGGGGTTATACTCTACTGGTGAGAAATGTATACATAGAAGTATATACAAATAAATGTAAGGCAATGGGGTGGGGTACGGAAGAAGGGAGCACTAGCGCTCTCTCATTCCCATCTCCTTCATTGCTTTCTGGGCCTATCTCTTAACTCCTGAGATTTCTTTTCTACCATGCTCCAGCAGCTTTTCACCCTGGAGCATCCCTCTGTCCTCTTCCTCCCAGAATCTCCATTTTAAGGAAAGACCCAGCTACATTTACCCCTTCATTCCTCTCTGGGCCTGCTCACTCTTGAGTCTCTGGACTTCTTTTTCTGCTATGCCCCATGAAGGTACCACCCATCTCCCTCTCCCTCCAGCTTTTCAGTTTCCTTTATTTATTATCTCCCCATCCCATTAGAATGTAAGCTACATTAGGGTAGGGCCCCTCTTTCTCTGTCTTGCTGTTTGCTTCTGTTTGTATCCCCAATCCATGCTTGTTGACTTGACTTAATAAGCAGTCAGGGAGATTAGGATAGCCCTCAATCAGAGGTGTGCAAGAGCCAGCATATTTCAGAATAAGCATTTATACCTCAGAGATCAGTGAAAGCTACAAATCAGGATTTAATTTATTGTTTTGTTGATTGTCTATGCATAAAATATGATGAAAATGTTAATAATCTGTCACAAACTTAAATGTGTATATTTGGGATAAAAACCAGCTGTTAATCATTTACCAGAAAATCCCTGCCAAGATGGTGCTTGAGCTGAGTTTTGAAGGAAGCTAGAGGTTAAGCAGGATAATGAAGAGTGATATTCTAAAACTATGGAAGAGTGATATCTATTTTGCTTTTGCCTGCAGGAGTAGTAAGGTCATAGTAGATGGAGTGTTCGGTTTGGAGTCAGGAACTGGGTGCAGATATGGTCTCTGAGTTCTACTAATCTACTAGACACTTAGCTTCTATGCACCTCAGGCAACTCTCCAGGATTTATCTACTAAGTAATTGACTTATCTGTAGGATCCTAGGGTTGCATCTGTGTTGACTGAGGATGTTTCCACTTAGAAGTTCTGTACAGGATTTCTGAGGAAATCACAGATACTTTGCATATTTGTATACTACTAAAAGAGGAAACAAAGATTCATATCCCTCAGTGGCATATCTGTAAGACAAAGACTAGGTACCAACCACTTGTACAAAAATTTGGCTAATTCCTCATGTGCCTCCTGTCTAAGATCACATTCACCATATGGCAAGGGATGATTTTAAATACTGTATATAGTACCTAAGAAATACGGCATCTGCATGAAGAGAGACCATCCTGGTATCAGCAGGGTTTCTCTAGACCAGTCACATCATAGAAACAAAGGGTATGAAAATCTGGAAACCAACTCTTCAGGTCAGCTCTGTGGTGCAAAAGGTCCCAGTGTCTGTCATCTTAAGTCATGCTGAGATTCTCTAAAGGCGTCGTGTAAGAGCATATGGCACCTGCCATCAAACAGGGGAGCTGGTAGTAATAACATGCTCTGCCTGCTGTATGACAGGCCTCAGGCTGGTCTGGGTACATCTCTGAATGAGACCCCCAAGAAGCATGTGTTCTAACATGACACCATCTGCTTAATCTATACTCATGATTTTGTGATTCCTGACTGATTATTCAAAAGAGATAGAAGATCCAGAGATTAGCTCATTCACTCATACATCTATCCATTCATTCATTCAGCATTCAAGACATTGATCTAGGGATTTTGAGAGAAGAAAAAATGGATATGCATATACTTTCCCTCAAGGTACTTCTAATCTTATAAGACAGATAAGACAAACATAACATAAATTTGAATGTATAAACTGTCATAGAAGAAGTATGAACAGATATGAGTTTAGAGGGAAAAGAAATCACTTCTGACTCAGAGTGAAAATGGAGAAAATATGAAAGCTTTTTTGAAAGAGGTGGGATTCAAGCCAAACCTAGAAGGATGGGTAGGATTTCAAAGGCAGAGATGGGAGCAGAAAGAAAGGATTCTAATTTATTTGTCATTAGTGATATAAATGTACTGTCATAATAATTCAATAGATGCGATCTTCCTCAATACAGGTACTCCCTCCAAAAGTACAAGTTATAACTCCCAAGTACCCCCTCACTTTCTGTGATACTGGTCCGTGTTCTTCCATATGTACACCATAAATGATCTAACCAATAGGGCACAGGCTTTTGTCTAGGTCTTTTTTTCATATGTAGTGGGTACCGGTGGTATACTGAGGCCAACTACTTGTCTTACCCCTTAATCGTGCCATGTGACCAACCCAACCCAACTCCTTTTCTGATCATATATTTCAATAATATACCTTCAGTCTGCTTGTACCCATAATGAGTTTCTTCATTAATCTTTGGGTCAACCACAACTTTAATTTTTCCAAGATCATTGTATACCAAGATTCATGAGCACATATATAGCTTTGCTGGAAAAAATGCAAGTATTGAAAGGATGGGTCTTTTGGCACTTGGAGTCATAGAAATCCTTGTGCAATTTCCCAAAAGCAGCTAGGAGAATATGGGACTGGTAGACAGAAAGACCTGAGTTCGAATACTGCTGAGACAATTGATAGCTGTGTGACTTTGAGCAGGTCACTAAAGCTCTTTCAATTTCTTCTTTTGTAAAATAAAGATCCTAATAGCACCTACCACTCAGAGTTCCTGGGAGGATCAAATAAATGGACATATAAAGTGCTTTGCAAACCTTAAAGTGCTACATAAATGCTACTCATTATTACACTACCATTATTCTCCCTCATTCGCTTCATTCAATTCAATTCTGGAAGCAGCTCATTCATCTACAAATCCCAACACAATGAATTGGTATCACAAATATATATCAAGTTCTGAATAAAAGTCATTTTTGTTTATTTAGTTATCCATGTATGGATTATTAGACCAAACTCTTTTCAGCATTCATGGTCTTTAATATTACGGGATGAGCCCCCTGTACATTGTGGCACTTGGTGCAGGCAGAACAACAGAATCTACAAACAGAAGCATTTGAGGTTATCACCATCTATAGAGAGGCAGTTTTTTATTTGGACCTGATGCAAGACACAGTCTACGTCACAGGGGGTACTTGCAGCCTTGAGGCCACATGTGGCCCTCTAGGCCCTCAAGTGTGGCCCTTTGACTGAATCCAAACTTCACAGAATGATTACAGAATGGATTCAATCAAATGGCCACACTTGAGGACCAGAAGGCCACATGTGGCCTTGAGGCAGCAGGTTCCCCACCCCTGGATGACATTGGAAATCATTTTGGTGAACATACGTGCCCTTGTTTTATGCCTCATTTGAAATAAACAATCAGGAGATGGTCAAACCAAGTTTTCTTTGTAGTTAGATTTGCTAAAAGAATCTTGTATGATTACATATATGTATGACAGTTCCCTTGTTGGAGAGCCTCTATAGCTATGTTTTGCTCTACCATATGAGATTCATTTTGTAATCAATAAACAATAAAAACTGTGAGATAATGTATTTTCTGACCCTTTCAGTTACCTGCTATAAAGACATAGTCTGTTGTAAAAAATTGTTGGCAAAATGCTGCCAGTTACAGGCAGCTAGGTGGTACAGTAGAGAGAACATGGGGCCTTAAGTCTGGAAGACCTGCATTTAAATCCAGTGTCAGACACTAGCTTATAATCTTGGGTAAAGTCACTGAATCTATTTCATGTGTAAAGCAAGGAAAACAACACCACCTACCCCCCAGGGTTGTTGTGAGGATCAACTGGGATAACAGTTGGAAAGCACTTAGCACAGTGCCTGGCACATAGTAGGTGCTGTATAAATGCTAGCTATTAAAATTATTATTTGTGTTACCTTCCTATATGTTCATGATGCCTTTAATCCTCATATAGATCTATCTCATAAAGATTTTACAAAGATGAGAAGTCTCATGAATGTGGGCTAGTGGTTACAAATGTTCTTTCAATTGCCTTTTAGAGGCATTAATACTACCTCAAGCATGAATTTCAGGAGTGTGTGTTTGGTCTGGTCCAGACCTTGTTCCTGACTGTCTCTTAAGGTGATATTTCTATTTTTCTTAGAGAGGTAAAAAAACTTCCCCATCCTCTCTTAATTCATGTTCTTTCCCTCTGTTAATTATTTCCTATTTACCTTTTGCTTTGTATATATTTGCTTTTATCTCCAACATTAGATTATAAGCTCCTTGAGGACAGGGACTGTCTTGCACCTTTTTTATACTTTCAGCTCTTAGCATAGTGCCTAGCACATAGTACACTTAGTAAATGTTTATTGATTGAAGTATATTGAGAATTGAAATGTTAGGATTCAGAGGTGAATGTCACTGTATCACTGATGCTTAGACCTAGCACAGCTGTGGTTCATGTGTCAAGAGAGACTTCCAGACTGTCATAAGCTGGAAGGGGCTTAGAGGTCAAATAGTCTAACCCTTTCATTTTACAGAAGAAGAAACTGAGGCCCAGAGGGATAACCAAGGTCACACAGGGGGTAAATGGCAGAGATAGTTTGTGAACCAGTCTTCTTCCTCCAAATTTTACAATCATTCTGGCCATTCGCCACATCCCCTCCTCTTTGAAATCTTCCCTCAAGGATTCATTCAGAGCCCCACTCTAGTTTTTTGTTTGTTTTATTTTGTTTAAACAGTGGTTGGGTACCAGTACAACATTCAAATTGTCATCTGCAAATTTGTCACCGCATGAACAACTCGACTTCTTTTCTGATTGTTCATTTTCCTAGGTGATCTCATTTTTGCCTCTTTCTGCATAGAAGCCATCGTTGTTCATATGCTGCCCACCCACACCCAACAATTGTTTCTTCATTGTTCCTTGAGTCACCTACACTTCTGAGTCTTCAGAGTTTATTGGATTCCATCATTCACATTCATATTCTATTCAATTTGATGAATTTTTATCCAGTGCCTATTATGTGTGTGAAGCTGGGGGGTTCAATGGATAGAACATGCTGAGCCTGTAGTCAGGAAGATTCACCTTCCTGAGTCCAAATATAGCCTCAGACACTTATTAGCTGTGTAACCCTGGGCAAGTCACTTAACTCTGTTTACCTCAGTTTCCTCATCTGTAAAATGAGCAATGGAATGGAGGAAATGGCAAACCAGTCCAGTATCTTAGCCAAGAAAATCACAGAATGGGGTCATGAGGAGTCATCTATGATTGAAAATGCCTGAACAACAACTTACGTGCAGAGTATGTAGGCAAAAGTAAAACTATTCATCCCTTAAGAATATTGGTTTAAAATTTAGTATTTTCATGTCAGGGAGCAGCTTGAAGTCACTGCTCTCTGCAGTTTCCTTGACAGTCAGTCAAAAAACATTTATTAAATGCCTACGTGACAGGCATCATACTAAGTGCCAAGAATACAAAGAAAGGTAAAAGACAGTCCCTGCCCTCAAGGAGGAGCTAATCTAATAAGCAATCTAATAAGCAAACAATGAAGTATAAACAAGTTGGATACAGATAACTTGGAAATAATACAGGGAAAGCACTAGCATTACAGAATCAGGAAACCTCAATGAAGATGTGATTTTAGCTGGAATTTGAAGGAAACCAAAAAACAGAGATGAGAGGGGAGAATATTCCAGGCATGGCAAACAGAGAAAATATCCAGAGTCTGGAGTTGTAATGTCTTGTTTAAGGAACTGCAAAGGGACCAGTGTCACTACTTCACAGAGCATGTGATGGGGAGCAAGGCGAAGAAGACTAGAAAGGTAGAGGTGGGCAGATTATGAAAGGCATTGGAAGCCAAGCAAAGGATATTATATTCGATCCTGGAGGTGATGGGGAGCCACTGGAGTTTATCGAGTAGTTAAGGGGCTACTATCTATGCTTTGGGAAGATTGCTTTGACAGCTGTGTGGAGGATGGATTGTAGTGGAGAGAGACTTGTGGCAGTCAGTCCAACCATCAGGCTATCGCAATAGTTAAACTGTAAGGTGATGAGGGCCTGCACTAGCGTGGTGGCAGTGAAAGATGTTATGAAGGTAAATTTGATAAGCCTTAGCTATAGATTGGCTATGGGAGGAAAGAAGGGTGAGAGAAAGAGAGGAGTTGAGAATGACACCCATGTTATGAACCCGGGTGATTGAGAAGATGGTGGTGCCTTGACAATAGGGGAATTTAGAAGCGGGGAGTGTTTGGAGGGAAAGATAATGAGCTCAGTTTAGACTCATCACCATAATTTGGATAAATTGAACCCCTTCTCCAAAAGCCTTTTTCCCTTGAGTCATTCATTTAAAGTTTTAATTTTGCCTTCTTAGGCTTTCAAGGATGCTATTTAAAGATAAAATATGTAGTTGGTGACAAGGACAGAAGACTTTGGTAATATGCCAGGCATAACTGAGGAACCCAGTCCAATTCCACTATTGCTTTCCCTTATTTTTTACTTACCTCCAATTTTGTTGTTCTATTTCTCTAGTAGAGAGGGATTAGAAATGGAGATCTGACCTCCAGAGTTAAGAAGAGCTGGATTCAAGTTCTACCTCTGATGCCTACTGGCTGTGTAACCCCAGTAAAGTCATTTAATTTTAAATATACCCACAGTACCTGCCTTTCATGCTTGGACTTCTTCTCTTCATAGTGGTTATTAAAGAATGGAGGGGGAGAGTGGGTGTTGGAACCTGTGATTTCCTTGGTATAAATAGTTCCTTCTCAACCTGTGTTGCTCAGTCATTTCAGTTATGTCCAACTATTTGCGAGCCCATTTGGAGTTTTCTTGGCCAATATACTGGAATGATTTGCCATTTCCTTCTCCAGCTCATTTTGCTGATGAGGAAACTGAGGCAAAAAGGGTTAAATCACTTGCCCAGGGTCACGCAGACAGTAAGCATCTGAGGCCAGATTTGAACTCTGGAAGATGTGTTCCTTATTCCAAGCCTAGTGCTCTAACCTAAACCGCCTCCCTCACCCACCTCTCTATCCATAAAAGCTCCAGCTCAGTAATTGCCAGTTTCTGTATTGCTGGTAGGCACTAGAAGATTTAGTGACTTAACCCCATCTATAAAAGGACTATAGGTCTAGAAAGCCTCCCAGGCTGTTCTAGCTCTAAAGCCTGGATCTAAAGTATTAGCAGGTGACAATGGGTACAACTGAATTACAAAGTCCTATTTGGAATTAAAATTCCTCCTTTAAGACAGTTATCCTGTATTTGCCAAACTTGGGATCTTTCCTTAACACTCCATGCTCCACAGGCTGCGGTGTGAAGGCACCAATGAGAAAGTCCTGTGAGGGTCAATTCCTCCACTCTTACTCCAGGACACTGCTGCACAAAGACTTTAAGTATCTATAACATGATTACCTGTAAATCTTATTGAATCACTGACCTGGGAGCTGACCATGGTGGGTGGGGGAGGAGGAGGGAAGGGGGAACCACAGTATTGGTCAGGTAAATGCACGCACACATTGGGATCCTGGCAGTGGTTTTTGGTTGAGATGGGTTCTTCCAAAATTGGCATAATCACAGTTTCCACCTCATTTATGACCAACATAAAAAATTGCATAAAATATCATGCACAGCTGTAGTCAGAAGGAAGATTCAATTTGGGCTTTATGCAGACTTGACTTGCTGCCAGTGCCGTAACATACATCATCGTGGACTACATTTTAAAGGATAAAATACAGTTTTAATTCCTATGGCAAATTTATTTTTTTAAAAGAGATATAAAAATGTTAAAACAGACCATAAAAAGCATTAAGTTCCTCCCTACCCCGCCCCACCCCCCTCTTTTGTTAATGTAATGTTAAAGGGTTAGCAAAAGATGGAAAAGCCATAAAACTAAAGGTTAAACCTGAAACTCTGTCCTTATTCATTCATTTCACTAAGATTCCAAAAAAGTGGCCTATCTCAATCCTGTGCTTAAAAAAAAAATTGAGCATAGCTTCATTGGGAACATTATATGTGCAGGAATGGAAACTTCCTGATGGTTCCATTGAGAGCTCTCCTTGGCTGCAGATGAGTGATTGAGAGGAGGCAGCTTTCTCACCCGGAACTCCAAAAAGGCATAATGTTGTTTGTGATCCTCAAGGTGCCCTCCATCCCCATAGGGAGGTCTGCCAACTTCTTATAGCCTTTGTTCTGTGGCATCATGTTTATAGAACCCAAAAGGTGAAGGGAATTTTGGAGAGCTTACAGCACAGACCACTCATTTTAAAGAAACTGACACACGCAGAAAAGAGAAATTACTTGTCTGGAGTCATGTAGTTAGTAACAGAGCTGGGCCTCGATATCTGGGACTCAATTCTGATATCAGTGCTTACGATGTACTGTCTATACTGTCCCAGAATATACTTGTGCTACCCTAGGGAGAGTATGCACTATCCCAAAACTAGCTCACCAAGGGTAAGATGCAGCCCCGCTGCCTGCCTCCCCCAGAGCTGCACTACGGTGAACATAAATCAACTACTCAATAAACCAATAAGCATCTATTAAGTGCCTTGGTTGTCCCAGGCCCTGTGCTAGGCCTGGGGGAAGACAAAACTGAAACACTCCCTAATTTCATGGAGATTAAATTCCATTGGGGAGAATGGGAGGGGACAAAATATACACATATAATAATAACTAACTTTACAAATCTTATCTCATTTGATCTCTACAACTACCCCAAGGCAGACAGAGTTACGTGACTTAGCCAGGGTCATACAGCTAGCATCTGAGGGCCAATTTGAACTCATTCATCTTGAATCCAGATTCAGCACTCTCCATTGGGACACTTAGCTGCCAATAAGTGTAGCCACTAGTGGTAAACATCTGTTTTGTGTGTGATGTGAGTGTGGACACAAACACATACATGCCAGAATTTCATATATATGCATACACACATACATGTGTGTATAGCACATGTGTATTACATGAAGGTATGGTATGTATGTGGTGTGTGTGGGTGTGTTTGTATGACAGCTAGGTGGTGCAGTGGATAAAGTGCCAGGCCTGGAGTCAGGAAGACTTCAGTTCAAATACCACCTTGGACACTTACTGAGGGCCATCTTCAGTTGTCCTGATCTATATCTCCCCACTGAACCCAGACGACTCCAAAAGAGAAAGTGAGGCTGGTGACTTTGCACAGCCCTCCCTCACTTCAATCCAACTCACTTGTAAGTCATGGCATCCTCCCTGAAGTCATGGTCCTCTTCGAGAACAAAGGACAAACTACTACTACAACAGATACTAGCTGTGTGACCCTGGGCAAGTCACTTAAGCTGGTTTGTCTCAGTTTCCTTATCTGTAAAATGAGCTAGAGAAGGAAATGGCAAACCACCTTTGCGAAGAAAACTCCAAATGGGGTCATGAAAAGTCAGATACAACTGAAAAATGACTGAACAACAAAAAATGTGTATATGTATATACCCTCACACACATATGGGTACATATGTTTATGTGATATTGATATAGATACAACATATCTATATCTATTTATAGATTGATTGATCAATTGAGTAGCCAATCATCCAATCAGTCCACCACATCTACTCCTTCTCGGGGCTACCCCCAGAACCCTGAGGACACAAGTATCACCTGCCTTGTGGGTACCACACCTGCTAGGGAGTGTTGTTTGGAAAATAGCTCCAGGGCACATGCTACCTATATGAGGTCATTTCCAGGTGGAATAGCAGCCCAGGGATTCAGAAGGTGGTTCAGATGAAAATGCTGGACTTGGAGTCAGGAAGACCTGAAAATGAATCTTGCCTCAGACACTTTATTAGCTTTGTGATATTAGGCAAGCCACTTAACTCAGCCTGTTTCCTCATCTATAAAATGCGGATCATAATCACACCTACCTCCTGAAGATAGTGTAAGAATCAAATGGCATAACTTGTAAAGCAATTTGCAAACCTAAAAGTGCTATATGAATGCTAGCTATTATTATTATTATATAAAAGGAGGTGACTGAGTTGAGCTTTGAAGGAAACTTTGGGATCATAACAGATGAAAAGAGAGCACATTCCAAGAATGAGGCACAGTCTTTGCAAAGTTGCCAAGACAGAAAAATGGAATGTCAAGTGTGAAGAACAGCAACAAAACTAGTTTAGTTGGACTATAGAGTTAGCCCGGGTACAAAAGTAATTCTCCAAACTGCTCCTGCTTTTGTGTTCAACTCTTTGTGACCCCATTTGGTGTTTTCTTGGCACAAACACTGGTTTGCCATTTCCTTCTCCAGCTCATTTTACAGATGAGGAAACTGAGGCAAACAGAGTTAAGTCACTTGCCCAGAGTCACAGAGCTAGTTCGAACTTGTCTTCTTGACTCCAGGGAACATGCTCTAAGAGTAATGTTAGTACTACCACATGAAATTTAACATTTTTTAAAAAATAAACTTCATGTAATAGATTAGTAATGTCACAAAGAATACAAATAAATCAATTTAGACAACATAAATAACAATAAAGAAATTCTAAGTCACAGCAAGCAGACATAGAATAGTTTGGGAATAAAGGGAACCCTTGGCAACATTTTGCAGCGGAATGACTATAGTCAGAGATCAGTTCAAATACCATCTCTAGCATTTATTACCTGTTCGACCTTGATCAAATCACTTGAACTTTCTAAGCCTTGATTTATTCATCCATAAAATTCTGGGCAGGGGTGGGAATGGAATAGATAGCCTCAGGCATCCTTTTCAACTCCATAACTATTATTTGGAGGGTGTAATTGATCTGCTAGTTGAACTAGACCTAGCCTTAATCACTGAATGGGTGTTGCCTCAGTCAAACTAAGACCTGTTAAAGACCTTAGCTTGAAAAGACCAAGGTCCTTCACTGTATCCTGTGCCATCTCCAGTCATCCTGATCCATATCTGGCCACTGGACCCAGATGGCTCTGGAAAAGAAAGTGAGGCTGGTGACTTTGCACAGCCCCCCCTCACTTAAATCTAGTTCACTCTCATATCATGGCATGACCTCCCTGATATGGTTCTCTTCAAGAATGAAGGGCAAACAGTAAGCAAGACCTAGTTGATGGACACTGCCCTTTAGTCAGTGCCAACCCTTCCTCCCCACCCTCTTTGTCTCTGGGGTTTTATTCAGTCACACACTGTTAACAACTGTTGACTTTGTTGTTGTTGTTTGTTGTTTATTTTCTGAGTTTTTTTTGTTTTAGCTTTGTGTCAGCATAATTGGCCCTCAGATCCTCCTGGTTTCCTCTACTGCTTTACAAAGTTTATACTACATAAAGTCGGGCGTTCAATCAGAATCACAAAGGGACCTCTGTTAGGAAAATTCCTAACATTAGGCAAAAGTTTGGCTCTTGGCTTTAATTTAAATTGATATATATCTCTTGCTAACTCCTTGCCTCTTTATGATTGAGGTAAAATTCAGGTCACTGGAAAAATTTGGGGTAAGGAGAAATCAGAGTATGTTGTATTGGGAGGGAAAGTTGAGGAAGAGAGTAAATCTTCTCTTGGAATTTCCCTCCGTCTTTGAAGTGATGGGTACAACTGATGTTTTTATCCTGAGCCTTCTACTCCAAGATGCCTGTATAGCTGATGACCTGCCTTTAATCTCTCCCTTATCTGCCACAGCTCAGTCCTACATGTTTTTCTCTTCTTGACCCCTATTGTTCCTATGCCACCAACTCTTTCTGGTTCAGCCCCAGCACCTTCCATACTTCCTGCTGTATTCTCCCCTCTAAAACAAACAAGATCTCTGCCCTCCAGTTCTGATCGCATAATATTTTCCTCTCTTCTGTGTCTTTAGTGACTTTGCAAGATGATCCAAGGCTTGCTGGAATAGCTATTACACCATGATTTCTGAAGTCTTACAGTGCGTGTAGCTGCCAAGTCCATAGATGGATAAATCTGGCCCAGGTTATACTTCCCCAAGAATGTGAGGAAACTGTGGACAACATATAACACAGTCTAGAATACATGCTCTACCTGTATCAGATACACATGCCAACTCAGAATATAGGCTATCACCTTCATATCATTTATTGGACATTTATAATTTCTGTATGCTGTTAGCATTGGTTTTATTCTTCTCAGGAAGTTAGCCAATAGGAAGAGATGGAGTGAATGTGTCATGTTCTCATGGTAACATTTGGTGCATTAAAGAAATTTGCCTTTCTGGTTATTACAGTGTACTAAGAAAATACCTAGAGTTTTTTTTAATCAGTGCTACTCTAAAAATGTACATACAGTCCTTTTCAGTATAGATTATTCACCTGGAACCCTACAACATCTGCAAAGATGTCATTACAATATGTCTTTTAAAAACACATTAAGACAAATTTTGCAAAGCATATTGCTTAATGAATACATTGTTAAGGCTGCTTTAGAGTCATTATAGCCCATTCCAACGCATAGTTTGGGTGTGCATGGTTAAAACACAATGAAAAATAGCTCTTTTAAGGGATAAGAAGCTATTTTTAAAGTATTTTCTTCTTGCATTGGGGTTATTAAATCCTGAAATATTAAAGATTCCTTTTAAAGAACATACATATGGAGAAAGATGGATAGTAAATCATAATCATTAGAATAAACTGGGAGCTCCTCACTGCAGGAAGTGGAAAAATAATAACCTGCCAAGGGCCAAAGCATTTTTTTCTTAATTCAAAGATTGTCCTGAAGGTCTCAGACCTTTATAAATTTAGACACAGATGTGCAATTACATCCACAGAGAAGCTTCCATAAAACCAGTTAGTAACATTCATAGTGAACAGGGACCATGTGACAGTAGACACCAAGTTGCCTTTTATCATCAATAATATTCCCCAAAGAATCCAATAACTTGCTGAAGTAGCTGAGTCAATTTTAATACCCTATGGTGATTTCTATAGATGAAGAGTTATATTTTAAGTCATATCTACACTACACCAAATGGAATAGAATTTCAAGTTTTGTTGTTGTTGGCTATTGAGCATCATTCTGGAGGATAATAATGGCCCTTTGTATACCGTACTCTGGTTGATCCACTGAGGCCATTCCCACTGTCCCACTTTCAACTTTAGCTAGCAAAATTGGGGCTTGTAGTGGGATAAGCAAGAAAAAAAATGGAAGAGTGTTGGGAGAATACCTTTTAGGCTAGCTATAGAGAAACTCCTAATTGGAAAGGACTAAACTTAAGCACCCTGGCACACTGAGGATGACCTGCTAGCACAGGCTCTTTGATCTGCTTTTCTTAAAGGATAGCAACTTTTAAAGGGGTCAACAATCTTTAATTACATTCACTGGTTCAGGGGAAAGGTCAGCACCCTGATCGTGGAGCAAATACAAGCAGATAAATTAGCACAAAGACCAACAGACAGGGATCCAGCTGTCTGAAAAAGGTAATACAACCACCTACAAATACCACCAGAATGGGGGAACACAGATAAATCTGAGCAGTCGGGTGGCTCTGAACAAACAGCTACTCAGAGTCCCCTCCAGGGAATCAAAAGGTCCTTCTCATAAGGGAACCCCTAAAGCAAAATCTCATTTCAGAGTATATGTACACTATTGACTAATAGGCCTCAGAGCTAGAAGGCATCACAATCCTCTTGACTGGTGCTTAATTAGCTTAGTACCCAAAAGTATGAAAGCCTTCCCACAAGCAAGCCTCCCAGTAAGCAAGCTCCTCCTTAGGCAAGTTCCTTCCCAAATGAGCTCTATGTGATTCAGGATGTATCACAGCTATGATTGAACACATGTGGTCATATAGGCCTACTAATGGACCGGGAAGATCTTCCTATTCTGTTAACTTTACAAGAGGGAAGTTGAATTAAATGATCTCTAATGTCCCTTTCATGTCTGAAAATATATGATTCTAGAATTTAAGGACCTCTTCTATTAAGCTATTCAACTTTTGGCATACGGCATAATGGTGATGATTGAATATTATATGATTATTAGTGATTATAGAAGCTATATGATATATGAAAGCATACATAGGAGCCATGCGCATGATCATGCAATGTAACAATTATGATGTAATGATAACAATAATAATAGCTAGTATTTATATGATGCTTTAAGGTTTGTAAAGCGCTTTACAAATACTGTCTCATTTTGTTCTCACAATAACCCTGGGAGGTAGGTGCTATTATCTTCATTTTACAGATAAGAAAATTGAAACAGAGGTTAAGCGACTTGTCCAGAGTTACATAGTTATTAAGTGTTTCAGGTTACATTCGAACTCAGATGTTCCTAACTCCCGGTCCAGGGTTCTCTGTCCACTGTGCCACCTAACTGCCTAGTGCTGTATTCTGGACTCAAGGGAACTGGGTCCAAATCCCAGATGTTCTCCTTATGATTGGTGGACCTTAAAACATCATTCAACTTCCCTGAGCCTCAGTTTCCTCATCTATAAAATGAGGAGCCCAGTTTTATATTGATGGATGAACCGAGGACTTGATGAATCAGCATTTCACCATCTTGCCAAAGCCTTACTATTTCCAATAACTGCCATTCTAGAAATCTAAGAGGACTTTTTGCTTTGGCAAAATGACTTCTTTGTACTGGGGCAGTCTGGGAGATTAGCTATGTAGATTTTTTTCATATTTCAAAAATGCCTCTGACTGCCAAATTGCTCCTCCCCCATTTTTAAACATCCATATAACACTTTCAGTTCAACACTTTACAAATATTGGATCCTCACAAAAACCCTGGGAGGTAGATGCCAATATTAGTATCCTCATTTTATAGGTAATAATAATAATAATAGCTAACATTTGTAAAGCACTTCTATGCCAAGTACTGTGCCAAGTGGTTTTATTATAAAATAATTATTTTTATTATATAATTTTATATAATAATTTTATTATGTACCATTATATAATAATTATATAATTATATAATCAATAATAGGTATACATTAATTTATTTTAGAATACATAATAAATACTGATATAGTAATTAGTATCTCATTTGGTCCTCACAACAACTCTGGGAGGTAGGTGCTATTATTATCCCCATTTTTACAGATAAGGAAACTGAAACAGAGAGACATTAAGTGACTTGCCCAAGGTCACATAGCTAATGAACTCATTCTTCTTATTTTAGGTCCAGCTCTCTTTACCCACTGTACCACCTAGCTACCATTTGTTTTTGGCATTTTCTTTTTAAAAATTATATATTTTTCAATCAGCAAAAATCTGCCCTCTTTCACTTACCCCAATCCCTCCTCCTCCCAATTGAGAATGAATAAAAAAAGAACCCCCATGTTGTCTTGCATTTTTCAATAGCTAGCAGAAATCACAGGCTGATTTTTCCTTTTTTGTAGGCTGGGAAAGCTAGGTGACGCATTGGATAGAGTGCTGGTCCTGAAGTCAGGAAAATTCATCTCTCTGAGTTAAAATCTTACTTCAGACACTTACTACTGTGTGATCTTGGACATGTCATTTAACCCTCTTTGCCTCAACTTCCTCATCTGTCGAATGAGCTGGAGAAGGAAATGGCAAACCATTCTATTATCCTTGCCAAGAAATGACTAACAACCACCAAAGGCTGGGAAAAGGGTAACTAAGAAAGCTTTGTCATCTGAAACTTTCAGAGAACGGTTTGGGATAAAATAGTAATGAATCTGTCATAGCTAAGGAGTTGAAGTTTTAGGGTTTAAACTAGAGAGCCAGTCTGATTCCTTCTAGTTGTGCCTTTATCATTGGTGGCAGCTACCAGATCATTAGTGGAACCTCTTGAACTTAGCATGGTACCTGAAACATAGTAAATGCTTATTAAATCTTTTATTGATTATTTGATTGATATATGTTGTATCATTATAGTGTGGCATGGTATGGGATGGTATGGCATGGTATGGTGTAGCAAGCATAGTCAGGCTTTCTTTGGGTATGAAAATGGAACTTATTTGTTCCTATTTTCATAAAGAAACAAAACTGTTTACAGTAGAAGAAAGCTTATTCATTATTCAAATATCAAGCCACAAAATGTGTGTAAGGAGCTTTTCTAGTCTTCTGTGATCCCATCAGTCTTTTTCACGTGGACAAGCTATGTAGGACACAGAGCTGTTGAAAAATAACTACAATTTTTGCTACTCAGCTGTGACAAACCTCAAATCTGAACCACCTGCCTTCTCAAGCCCACTCATAGCCACAGGTCAACTAGGACTTTTCTGTGAATCTGGCTCCCTTAACCCCTTATCCTCATTACTTAGTGTAAAAAACCAGTGCTAAATGGCACATAAGTAAATTTCTTCTTACTAGAAACAAAAAGGCTTCAGTTTCCTCAAATTTACTAGACCTGAAGAGCCAGGTCTAGATCTCAACTCTACTCCCCCCATGCCTCTCTCTTGTTGTTGTTGTTGGGTCATGTCTGACTCTTTGTGACCCCATTTTGGGGGGATTTTCTTGGCAAAAATACTGGAGTAATTTACCATTTCCTTTTCTAGCTCATCTTAAAGATGAGAAAACTGAGGCAAAAAGGGTTAATGCTTTGCCCAGAGTAACATAGCTTAAGCATCTGAGACCAGATTTGAACTCACAAAGAAGTGTCTTTCTGATTCCAGGCCCAGCACTCTATCCACTGCACCACCTCATTGCCCTAAGCTTTTAGAGCAAACTCTTTAAGTGTGAGTATATTCACTACAATGATATTGGTTAGAGATGGCCTTGTCTCTGTCCAAGTCATTTCTGATTTCTCATTCAAACCCATCTGTCTTCTTGCAAATGACTCAGTTTTGTGGTGGGTGTGTGGATGTGTGTTGATATCTAAGGGAGCTTTATCATAATCTCATAGATCATAGGATCATACACATAGAGATGGAAGGGACCTCAAAGGCCACCTAGTCAAGCCCATTTATTTTACGGAGGAGGAAGCTGAGGCCCAGGGAGGTTGCAACTTAAGTTCCCAAGGTCAGAGAAATGGCGATGAGGACTGCACTTGTCACACAGTCAGAAGGTATCAGGGGCAGGACTGAAACCTAGTTCTTAGTTCTAAGCTAAGTCCAGGCTTTTATCCATGTCATCCCCATGCTGCCCCTCATCCAAGGTCATACAGATGAGAAATATTGAACCATTTTTGCCATAAAACCAAAGATAGATTAAATAAAGTGAATCCACCAAATAAATAAGGGATAAACAGAGGTTAAATAAAGCACAACATATTTCTTTACTGTTGCCTCTTTGACAGCTCCCCAAGTATGGTGTCTTTGTCTATTCTGTGCCTCTGCCTTTTAGAAGTACTGTGTATACCTAAGGATGGAGACAATCTGTGTTTTAAAAAGGGATATTATCTCTATGGGGATGCATATCTCTTTGACTTTAAATGAATTATCAGCTCATTAGCTTCTCATTAATTCATTAAATCCTTTGTAGTTGAAAAAGAACTCCAATTCCACAAAGTCACTTACCCAAAAAGAAAAAGCTTTTTTTGTTGTTTATTGAAGCTTCCTCAGCATGCAGTAGCCCTAGGCTATAGGAAAAGGTGTGGATGGCTCAGACTTGGCCTCCTGCACCCTCCATTCCCCAGCCCCCACCTTTACTTCTTGTACTCTGCTGCTTGGGCAGTGACTCAGGGAGAAGAAAACGTCATTAAAAATAGATCAGAAGCACAGAGAATCCTAGAATTGCAAGAGACTTTAAAGGTCAGTTAGTCAATATAACCCTGCAGAATAATGAATCCCACTTCATTATTGCCAACAAGTGGTCACTCAGGTTCCGTCAGAATGCCCCCAGGAATGGGGAATTGTGAGGCAGTTCTTCTATTCCTTATCAAGCCCTTCCTTATGTTGAGACCCAAATCTGCTCCCCCGTATCTTCCAACCCTTTACTTCCTCATTCTGCCATCTGGAGCTACATAGAGTAAGTCTTATCTCACTCTACATAGCAACCCTTCAAATATTTGACAACAGCTGTTATGTTCCACCTAAATCTTCTCCCCAAGTTAAACATTCCCAGTAAATCCTACCATTCCTCAAACAACACTTCAGTTATCCCTTCAACATCACAAGGGTTAGGGATACAGCACCCATACACACATACTCCCCACACCCCGCATTCCTCCCCCACCCCCACCATGATCTGGAAAGTCTGTGTAAAATTTTTTGGCCCTCCCTTCATACCAGAAAAGAAGTCTCAATTATTATGATATCAAAAGACAAAATATTTTGATATTATACAATACTATACATATATTTTGTGCATTTCTGAGTTCCTAAACCTTTTCTGTGTCTTCTGTTGGCCTTCGCATGTTGTCTGTGGCTTCCACAAAACTCCAGAAAGCATTCTCATTCAATTTCATATGCCAACTCACCACATGTCAAAAACTGCAATGGGGAAAGTTACAATGAGGAAGAGAGAACAATATTTGGAGTCCCCTTCTCTTGGCTGCCTTTCTAGGGGCAGGCTATAGCTTGACAATTTTCCTTTTAAACTATGTTTTGCTTTTAAACTATGTTTTATTTTATATATTTATATATTTTAGCCAATGTGTTGTGACCAATGCCAACTCCAATGGAAACATCACCTCCTTTGTTTAGGACACTACTCTTCTATTAATTAAGTCTATAATCATTAACTTTCTTGCCTGCCACATCACAGCTGATTCTACACCTTATTCATAATATCTGTAGTCACAGAGAATTTTCAAGTCTTTTTTTCATGAACTGATGGCTAGCCGCATTTCTCCTGTCCTGAATGGTGTGTTACTGATTATTTGAACCTGAGGGAAGAATCAGGATTTTTTTAAAAAAGAATTTATTTTACCAGAACACAAATACAGAATAGAGAAAAGAAACAAAAACATTATCATAAACTTAAATACTGAAACTTAAATACAAAGTAAGAAAGGAAAAAAAGCATGCCATGTGCATAGCAGAACATAAGAGAGGATTCAAAGTATGTAACAATAAATTTTCATTTCAAGAAAGTCTGTATGATAAATAAGATACCTTATGTTGACAATTGTCCATCTTTTCTTTGCTTCTTTGTGTTTTCTTTTGTTCTCTGCTGTGCACTTTTTAACATTGTTCTTTTTTACCCCTCCACTACCCTCCCCAAAAGGCTACAATATAGTTTAGATATGTTTCTTGATATATACCTACACATACAGATATATAGATAGATAGATAGATAGACACTTATACATATATACATGCATATATATATATATATGTATATATATATATATATATATAGAGAGAGAGAGAGAGAGAGAGAGAGAGAGAGACATACACTTTCCCAAACATTCTCTACTCTTGATCTTTGTTTTTATGTTTGTACATATCTCTTGTTCCCTATCCCTCCTGCCTCCTCTACTTTACTTCTACCCACTACATCGCTGCATCACCACATCACCACATTGCCCTCCTATTACTTGCCTACCCCACTCCTCCACCAACCACCGTGCTCTCCTGTGACTTCCCTCCTCCAAGGATCCCTCCCCTATCCTCCCATTCCCATTAATCTAAACACCCTTTACCTATTCCCTCATTCTTCCTCTAAAAATCCCTCCCTTGTCCTAATGCCTCCTTCGTCCTCTCCCCGCTCACTATACCCCTACCATTTTATTTCTTCTAAATTTAGAAGACTTTTATACTCTTCTAACTATATATGTATTGTACCCTCTTAAATCCATTCCTGATGAAAGTAGGTTACCAGAACTATCAGCCCTCCTCCCCCATCTAAATCCTGTGTATCCTTTCTTTCTCTTGTACCTCTATTGTATAAAATACTCTTTTTTAGCTGTTTCTAAATGGTTTTACTTTTTAAATTCATATCATAGTCAGTTTTATCCCCCTCTTTCTCATGAGCTCCACAATTATTAATAAGAATCTATGACATACATTTTATATTATATGTTATATAAAAGGTAAACAGTCTGTCCTTATGAATCCCTTATAGTCAGTCTTTGGTATGTACCTTATGTTTCTCTTGGTTCTTGTATGTTGAATCTTCTATCAAGTTCAGAATTTTTTTTAACAAAGTCTTGAAAGTCTGAGAGTTTGTCAAATGTCCATTTTTTTTCATTCAAGATAATACTTGAAACAAAGCCTAGCCTGGAGGTG
This sequence comes from Trichosurus vulpecula, assembly GCF_011100635.1. Taxonomy (NCBI): domain Eukaryota; kingdom Metazoa; phylum Chordata; class Mammalia; order Diprotodontia; family Phalangeridae; genus Trichosurus; species Trichosurus vulpecula. The sequence continues at coordinate 286,277,497 of NC_050576.1, read as the reverse complement.
TTTACTCCTTGCAGGGACCAAACCTGGTCCTGGGATTTTTCTTCAGATCTTCTCAAATTGTCCCAGGAAGTGTCTGTTTGTGCCCCTATTCTTCTTTATCTCCACCCACACTTTGTTCATCCTAAGGTACAATTTAACTCTTTTGTGGGGGAAAATCTTGAGAGCTTGGAATTTTCTGACCTATTCAGCTGTCTTCCCAGAATCCTCTCCAGAGTCAGGATTAGAACTCAGATCTTCTAGTTCCATATCTAGGACTCTTTCTACCATATTACATGTTGTATTTCAAGTCTGATCAACATGCCATTTATGCCCTCACCCAAATTATTTGTAAGAATGTTGAATAAAACAGGAACAAGGACAAAGCCCTGCAGCATCCCACTAGAAACACCTTCCAAAGTTGTCTCTGAATCTTTTATCAAAAATACATTTTGGATATAGTAATTCAACAAATTCCAAATCCACCACATTGTCCTATGATCCAGTCCATATCTGTGCATCTTGTGCTAAGGAAATCTTCAGAGAGATTGACAAATACTGTACCAGAATTGCCAGTATATTCAATCTACATAATTTTTCTGACCCTGTCAAAAGGAGAAATGACTCTTTCTTTTCCATGAACTTACAGTGAATAGCATAGATGGTCATTGGTCCCATTTACAAATTATTTTGGTAATCTATTCTAAAGCATGTCCCATGATAGACATCAAGTTTGTAGGTCTCTGGTCTTTATGTAAACTACCTTCTGATCCTTTTTGAAAGCCTGGACAATTTCCTGCCACCAGCCTTCTAGCACTTTTCCCATTTCTCCACAATTCTTCTCAGGTCATGATAATTCAGAAGTTCTATCTGCAAGTTCTTTGAATACCTTTACAAGTAGTATCTCCTGGCCCAGGAGATATGAAGTCATATAGCTACAAGCATTAGCCACCTTCCCCAAGGCAGAGTTAGTAGAATAGGGTCAGAGACCCAATACTTCTATTCTACTGACAAGGAAACTGAGACCTAAGGAGGTTAAGTGATTTGCCCAGGGTCAGACAGGTATAAAGTGACAGGCTCGGGGTTTGAACCCAAATACTCTGACTCCAGAGCCCATGCTCTTCCTTTCCTCCCTGTTTCTACACACACCCCTCAGGCTACATTTGGCCTCTCCTGTGACTTCAAGGTTGCCTTTGAAATATATATTTAACCTGATGGTTTCATCTGGATAAAAATACTTGGGGGACAGAAGAGCACAATTTGCCCCTGACACAAGCTCCGTCTGTCTCTTATCCCTAGTCTCTAGCTCTTCTTACAACAGCCAAAGGAATGACACAGTCTTCCACCCTTCTTGAAAGGAGGAATATGGGCTAAGAAGCCTCACACACTGCTCCAGAGGCATCACCTAAGTCAGTGTGCGATGTATGATGATATCTCAAACATGTACCCGCTGACTAATTCTCACAGAGCTTAAATCAGAGACCCCGATTTGAGAAATTTTGTGATGAGATAGCCTCTACGTACAAGCTAAAGACAAAGGAAAGAAGTCCAAAAATAGAGAAAGCAACTTGACAGAAGAGAAGCTACAAGTGTATGAGATGTAAATATGCCCACAGGGAGATCAAAAACATATGCAGGAATCCAGACAAGAAAAAAAAAAGCATCAATTTGAGAGAGAAAAGTGGTCAATGCAGTCAAGCATAATAGTGAAAGGTTGATTTGTTCTGGACATTAAAACAGCCAATGACTTAACCAGTTTAACCATTTTTCATTTTTTATCCATCTTCAGGCGTAACCTAAGTCAGAGCTGTCCAAAACACAGCCTGTGGGCCACAGACTGCAGTGCAATTTTATGTGGCCCACCTGTGGGTTTTAATTTGCACAAGAGAAAAAATAAAATAATAATTTTCATGGCATGCATATTAGATTTTTTAATTCCATCACTAATAAATAATCTTGTTGATGTTAATTTTCTTTGCTGTTTTAAGCAGTGTTATGGACAGAACATATTGCATGGAATTTTCAATCAATCTGTGGGATGTGTTCTGTCTGTACGATGCAGACTAGTCAGTATACACCTAACTTTATACTGTTGTGTTGTCGCTTTGTTGTTTTGTGCTTGCTTTCATGCTTTGTGCCTTCACCTGTCATATCGATGACGCGCATTCCCCCACTTTTTATTAGTGTACTGTATTTTTTATTCTGGGTGCAGCCCTCAAATAATTATTTCATTTTAATGCGGCCCTAAGATAACCTAAAGTTGGACAGCCCTTCCCTAAGTCAAAGGTGTCAAACAGATGGCCAACCACATTCCTGTATACTTAAAATATAATTCTTATAATATGTTGATATCTTACTGTGTGTGTGCGTGTGTGTGTGTGTGTGTGTGTGTGTGTATGTGTGTGTGTACGGTCTGCAGGGTTCCTTATTTATGTTTTAGTGGCCTCCATTTCTCCTTGAGTTTTACACCACTGGCCTGGACTAATATTAAAGGGGAGAAAGGAACAAACATTTATTAAGGGCCTACTGTGTGCCAGGCAAATATTATAAATATTATCTCATTTGATCCTCATAACAATTCTGCTATCATTATCCCCATTTAACAGTTGGAGAAATGGAGGCAGACAGAGGTTAAGTGACTTGCCCAGAGTCACTTAGTAAGTGTCTGAAGCTGAATTTGAACTCAAGTCTTCCTGACTCCAGGTCCACTGCTCCGTTCTCCCTGCCACTTAGCTTAGTCTTTTAACCATTATAATGATTGTTGGACCTCCAGTTTTATATCTCCAACTGCCTTTCAGACATTTTGGACTGGTTTCCAGTAAGCATCTTGAACTCATCATTATCTTTCCCCCTATATTCCCCTCCTCCCCCTAACTCCTCTATTTCTGCCATTATGATTGAGGGTAACATCAGTCCCTTAGACCCATAACTTTTCATCCTCAACACATCACTGTTTCTCACTCCCTATATCCAATCTGTTACCAAAGCCTGTTGATTTCACCTTTGCAACATCTCTCAAATATACCCCCTTTTCCCCTCTTATACTGTCACCATCCTGGTGTAGGCTCTCATCACCTCACACCTGGGCTATTGCAGTAGTCTACTGGTGGATCTGCCTGTCTCAAGTCTGTCTCCACTTCAATCTGTCTTCCATTCGGCCACCATGATTTTCCAAAAGCAATAAGTCCAACCATGTCACTCCCCCATCTCAATAAACTCCAATGGCTCCCCACTACCTCTAAGATCAAATGGGAAATCCTCTGTTTGATGGTCAAAATCCTCCATAACATAGGGCTCTCCTACTTTTCCAGTCTTCTTATACTTTACTCCCCACAATGTACTCTTCAATGCAGTGGCAATGACCTTGCTGTTCCTTAAACCTTCTCTCGAATCTGGCCATTTTCTCTGATATCCCCCATACCTGGCATGCTCTCTCTCCTCATTTGTACAAATTAGCTTCCCTGGCTTCTTTCAAGTACCAAGTAAAAACCAGTATTCTACAGGAAGCCTTTCTCAACTCTTCTTAATTCTCTCTTTAATTATTTCCTGTTTTTTCTTCATATAGTTTATTTCTACCTATTTATTTGTTTATTGTCTCTTCCATTAGATTGTGAGCTCCTTGAGGGCAAGGACTGTCTTATGTTTCTTTTTGTATCCCTAAAACTCTACAATACTTGAAACATAGTAGGCAATTAATAAATGCTTATTGACTGATTGACATCAGCATATTTAGAGGTAAAGGGATAATTTTCTAAATATCTGGGCATTAGATACCATGTAGATCCAATATATAATAATTGTCTCAATTGTTATTGTTTTCACTCAGATGTTTTGACACCAGACAGTTAGAGTCAAACACTGAGGTCAAAGAGGACTGGTTCTCCCCCTAGGCCTCAACCCTTCCATAGTCAGTCAATGTTGCCTTTTCCTTAATAGTGTCACTTAAAGGGAACATAAATGATATGGAATAAGAGACATTGAATGACAATATCAGGGATGCCATTGGACAAAGCTATTGAAGAAACACACTATTGGCATTTGCTGCCTTTGGGAGAGGGATACAGATTTGAGCTAAAAAGTAATTTGAACGATCTCTAAATTTTTAGAGTGGGAGTCTGCATGGAATGACAGTGCTAGAATGCTTTAGTTGGTTATTACCATTCTATAAAAAGGATTCTTCAAATAAACTAAATCCAATAAACATTTATTAAGCCCCTCCTGTGTGTGGAGGATAGTACTAGGCACTGAGGTAGACACAAAGTTAGATTAGACATAACCCCTGCCCTCAGAGAGTTCACAGTGAGATAAAACACCAAAACAGATAACTATAATACAAAATACAAATAAAGTGCTTTCTAAGGTCTAAAATATGAAAGGTCATTGTTAACTGAGGGATCAAGGGAAGCTTCCTGAAAGAGTTGGCATTTGAGTTTGGCTTTAAAGAAGCAAAATGCGAAGACGGAAATTCCAAGTATATTGAATCATAAGCAAAAAGTACAGAGACGAGAAAGTTAACGCCACATATGGAAGAGCAGTCCATTTTGCCTAGAGAATATGTGAATGGAGTCTTCCCTATAGATTACAATTAAATAAGAATTTCTGATTTCAGAAAAATTCTTTGATAATTTTGTGGATTTGGGATCTGAATAATGTACATCTTGTGGTCAAATCATTTCTTCCCATGCTCTGTGATTCTTGTTCAATGCCCATTCTTAAAATGTCCCAAGTGGCCTCTTTCTAAATCTCTTGAAATTGTGGCAGTAATAATGGAGTATGTGTGCTGTCCATTAATTATCCCTCCTCTTCCCAATATGAGTGGCCCATTTCTTTTTCTAATCATACACCTTTATGATGATATTTTCACTCTACTCTTTCTGAAGAATTCTTCATTAATAATATATTAAAGTGTACACTGCCCATACACCTTTCCAATATCTTTTCAGTGGTTTTCAATTTTAGTCCTTAGGAAGAAGGGTGGTATTCCATAACTCACAACCCTATAACTTTACATGAAAAATAACTGATTCTTGAAAAGTGGACATTTCTTTTAAAGAAAAATTTGGAGTCATTAGAAGTACTGAATAAGTTCCCAAAGACAATCCAACCCCAATCTCTACCTATGCACTTCTAACCTCACTTCCTTAACCATCTAAGATATATACATTGATGAACCAGTTATTATGCTGCCTATAGGAAATGTATAAATAAGCATTATCATTCACATTTTTTCCAACGTGGATAGTTGGGCCAAATGTTTTTAAGTGATTATAGGTCTAATGAAGTGTTTGGGGGCTTGACAGAATCAGCACTATGTCATCCGCAAACAGGAGTATCTGGAAGACACCATTATCTGTAGGAGATCCCTCTTCCATTTGGATTCTGTGCTGGCATTCCTTCATGACAAGGGCAAAGCCTGTATGCCTTTGTCTCACCCTTTGCTTGATGGTAACATACAGTCGGTCACTGACCATAATCATCTCTGTTATAACTTTTTAAAAATCTCATGACTTTAATACATGCAGAAGACATACCTTGTGGGAGAAGAGCCTTCAGAGTGTCAGTTTCCTCTGTCCACTCAAATATCTTTCCATAGTCAAGAAACAAACACAGTGGGATCTCCGTGTCTCAGTCAATTGCATGATTCTAAATATGTAGTCTGCTATAGAATATTATTTGTGAAAGCCTACATGTTCCCTTCCCATTACTTTGCCAAGGATGCCCTTGACTGAAATGTAAATTAATTTCATGAAAATTTTGTAGAAAGTAGGCATGTGGGTTGGCAGCTGATATTTTTCATGTATATTGGTTATTTAATAATCATTAATGATAATAATAATAATGATAAATAATAATATAATATGTTATCATTATATTATATTATTTTGTAATAATAAAGTCAGTGTATTTTCTCAAAAATTTGTTATCTTCTCATTCTTTGGGTATTTTGAGAATACATAAGTCAATGCCTTTAAAACAGTGCCATCTTCATTACTGACGACCTCTTAATGCCAATACTCAGTCTGGTCCAGGTTCTCTTCTCATTTTTTTTTCTTTTGTGACACATCCATTTGTTCAGGCAGCACATTGGGAGTGTGATGTTCAAGTCTAAATGTGTTGGCTCTACAGTCATTCAAGGAGAAAATAGTTTGTTATAGAAATCTTTTCTATAAATCTTTTCCATTTTTCATCTCTTTGTTGTCCTTCCAGTTTCATACAAATGCTTTCAGAATGAATTGGCTTAATTGTATCTCTTGCCAAGTTTTTTTACAAATTTCTTTTTCCCTCTACTGCTTTGTTGTTTTATGGGGTGATATTGTTCATAATCTTCTACGATCATCCTCTATAAGATTTCAGAAAAGCTTGTATTCATCTTGACTGCCACATATCTCCGCTAAGCAAGGCCATTAAAATTGCTGACTGAGGCAGTTTCTAAGCTTCATTTGGCCTCCTCCTTGTTGTGCATGATTTATACCTGTGAAATTACCCTTAGAAAAAATAGTGGTAATTTGGGGGATGTTCACTCTTTCTTTCACTGACCTTTTATTTGGTGTCAATAGCGTGCTTAGATACATGAGGTTGGAATTACCTCAGATAAAGGTTATATCTTCTTATTATAATTATTTTTCTTCAAATGTTATGGATTTTGATCTTTTTAAGTGGATCAAAAATAATTCTCATATTAATAACTTATTATTTGACAAACTACAATTTCTTCTGATAAAAATATAATCAGTTTCATTGTTTATAACATTATTTGATAGTTCCGAGTACAATTGTTCTCTATTCTCTCTTGAAGAAAATATTTATGATGTATAGTATTAGGTTGAAACTACATATTTTGAAGGCTTTGGTCTTTTTCATTTATTATTCCTGAACTATGTTTTCCAGCATAGTCATTCCATCTTCTCTTATGCCAATTTTTCATTGTGGTCAACAAATATTAAGGCCTATTTTAACCTCCCAATGGTTCTGCGATATCATGAAATGGGTACTCCCTGCAGTGATGCAGATGAGAGCCCATCTCTCCCCATTCATCTTGTTCCTCTCTTGTCTATCTCTTCCCATAATTTTACCACAGAGGCTCCACTCATTCCCTTGCAAGCATGTAAGTAGAGCACATGGGCTGTCTGTCCATTGGCTGTCTTTTACTCTCACTATATATTCAACACATCTTTTTTTCCTAGTCATAAATGTATTTGATGATACCCTTTTCTCTATTTCTCCTACATGATTCATCGTCTGTAATATATCATACCTTGTTCTCAACCTTCCATGAATATTTTTCATTGCCCTTTGGGTCATCCTCATCTTCAGTTTTTTCAAAGATTAGAGCATTCCATGACTTGCAATAATATTACATCACTGGAAGAACAATGATGTTTTTAAAAATGTGTTTTTCTTTTCAAGGAGAAGTTTGAAATCATTAAAAGAAGAGTAGATTTTCCAAAGGAATATAGTCTGGTCTTTTCTTAATCAATTCTGTAAGCAGCTAATTATCCATCTGTACTGCTTTTCCAATATACATGACCTTATGTGTCATCCATCCAACTGTATGCACACACAGTCTGGAAAATAGTCGTTCTTCATGCACTGCGATAGGTACAAATCAAATGTTTTTTTGGGGTCAAAAATCAGTATTGCATGACCTTGTATTCCAAATAGTTTTTAGTCATTTGTGTGGTTAAAAAGATATGGTCTGAAGTAGAATATTGCCTGTGTGCTTGCCTATTTCCCTTTCATATTTTCATCAAAGATTCTCTCTCTCTCTCTCTCTCTCTCTCTCTCTCTCTCTCTCTCTCTCTCTCTCTGTATATACATATATATGTCTGTGTGTCTGTGTGTGTGTAGTTCATTCTCTTAAGAAATTAATAGAAGTAAGAATGTAGGCATATGGGTCAATCGCTATTTATATTCCTTCCATTGACCTTTTGCGACAATAATAAGATTTTCTTACCACAATATTGGCATCCTCCTTTCCTTCAGATTCCATGAAAACCCATCCCTCGGTGTCCTCAGAACTGGGTTGCTCCCAACATGAACCTTCTCTATGCATGCTTAATCTAATCCAAATGATTTTCCCATCTTTTTAAAAAATTTTCTTTGATCAATTTCCACTTCCTCCAGAAGCATATTCAGGACTATGATGGTAGAGCACAAATATGGCTCCACTGTATATAATGGTGAAAACAGTTTATTTTTTTAAATCTTGACCAATCTTTTCCATATTTCATCAGTTGGTTCCTCTCTGTCCAGTTCGATCCTTAAATTTCCTAGTAGCAATCAATTAGTAAGCATTATTAAGCACCTATTCTGTGCCAAGTATTGTGCTAGGCACTAGAGATACAGAGACCAGAGTGCTCTCTCTCTCTCCTTTAAAGGAGTTTATATTCTATCATGTGGCTTTGTTTAGTTAGGTCTCTCATCCAGATTTCTCTCACCTTGTTTTTTTTTCCTTCATTGCTTACATCTTTTAATTTTATTTATAATCTCTTATCAAATGTTTCACATAATTTCTGTAGTGGGAGCAATACCCTAAATCTTTAACCTCTGCCTCAGTTTCCTCATCTGTAAAATTAGGATAATAATATCACCTACATGGGGGGGTGTGTGAAAATCAAATGAGACAATAACTGTAAAGCACTCAGCACTGTGCCTAACACAGAGTAAGCACTATGTAAATGTTTGCTATCCTCCTCCTCCTCCTCCTCATCGTCATCATCATCATCATCATGCAAGTTAGGCTAGTTTTGCCTTAAAAGGCATTGAAGCCATCCTTAAGACTTTACTGGCTCAGAGGACTAAAAGTTCAGGCTCTTGGCATCACTTCCTAAATGTCCAGATACAAAACAGCCACAAGGAGCTCCAGGCATGGTCTGATGCTTAGCTGGTGGACCACAATGGGCTACTCAGGCAAGGAAGTTCACTCAGCCTTAGTCAATTCATGATATCTTCAATGCCTTCCTTGTTGAAAATTCTTCTCCAGGCTAAGACTAGGCAAATGTTCCTTTGTCAGCTATTGAATGACCTCCAAGTGTCTCATTTTGTCCCAGGACAATTTCTCCATTTCCTCATCCTCTGTAGCAGAAGTTCACACATATAAAGTCCTGCAATTATTTTGATGGTAATCTGTCTGCAAATACTTATCATGACTGCTGCAATAAAAGATGATGAAATGTCCCCTGAGATGATGTTTCTTGTTGCCTTTGGATGCATGATAAAACCAATGCTGCCAGTTCCTTTTATTTGCCTCTTAAAGGAAAAAGCATCAATTAGCTCTCCATTTAGCTGAAACCTTCTTTTGTCTTTTTCTTTCTTTAACAGCAAGAATGTCAAGATTGAGATGAGTCAGTTCCTCCAGTAGCAGGCCCACTTAATGTGCATTTGACAAGAATCTCACATTTAGATTGGTGAAAGTCAAGTCAAGTTACTGTTTCTAGGTGATATAAAAATTGCAGCTTTCATTAACTTTTGTATTAACTGCCACTATAGCAATGGAAGGTACCTTCAGGATGAAGGGGCATTTTGTATGCTTTTTTGTTTTTTTGTGTGTTGCCATGACCAAAGAATTCATCACCAAATACCCAACTGATCAATGGTGAGCTTCTCCAAACTTGATAAGACTGGTTCTTGGTAAGTAGAAACTGTCTATCATTGGAACGGCCCTCTGGGCCTTTCCAGCATAGTAGAAACTAAATTGCCAAAGCCTGTCTGTACTATGGTGGTATGGTCTTCCAGAACCCAGGGTCGCCTCCACATAATAATGAGGCATCAGAAGGGGCTTTTGTGAGGGTTTATCACCATCATGATAGCACCCATACTTTGAAAACTCTTTCATATACATTCTCATTTCATCCTCCCAACAATCCTACGAAGGAAAAGTTTTATTATCTCCATTTCAGAAATGAGGAAACTGAGATTTCCTTCCCCTTTATCACTTGCACAAGGTCACACTGCAAGTAAGAAGAATTATTGACAGAACTTGGGTTTTCTAACTTGCAGTCTGGTTCTCTTTGTATTCCTCAACACCAATATCAAAGTGATTTTCCTAAAGGGAAGAACTGACCAAACACACATACACACACACACACACACACACACACACACACAGAGAGAGAGAGAGAGAGAGAGAGAGGTACACACACAATACTCCCTATCACATCCAAGATCAACATACTAAGCCACCTTATGTTGGGCATTCAAAGTTCTCCATAACTTTGCCCCTTCCTTCCTTTCCAATTTGCTCACACTTTGCTCTCTTCCATGCACTCTATGATATAGCTTCACTGGCTTATTTGCTCTTTCTCACATGATATCCCATCTCTGACTCCATGCCTTTGAACTGGGTGTTCCCTGTGCCTGGGAATGCTCTACCTAATGACTTCTACTTCTTCGAATCTTGGACTCCCTTCAAGATTCAGTTCAAATCCCACCTTCTGCAGGAGGCCTTTCCTACTGCCTCTAGCTGCTTCTAGTGCCTTCTTTCTGTAAGACTTTCTCTCTCTCCATATATATACATATACATATATATATATATACACACATAGATATAGATATATACATATCTATGTATCTATATCTATCTACCTACCTATCTACATATCTATATATCTATCTATATAGATATCTATATCTATATACAGAGAGAGAGAGAAAGTATATTTATAAGTTGTCTCCTCCATTAAAATGTGAGCTCTTTGAGTATGGGGATTATTTTGATCTTTCTTTGTATCCCCAATGCTTAGTTCAAACCTGTAATAAATACTTTTTGACAAAATGACTGACAGTATTAGGTTTCTTTCATGGTGCAGTCCTCTAAATTTCTTAGGGTAAAAAAAGAGGTATTTCTACATGGGTGATTAAAACTCCTCAGATTGGGTGAGATTTTACACATGTTTTGCCCTGACTCTGTGATAGCACAAGTCAGAATTTGCAGATGAGACGTCAGGCCTCTCAACCTCAAAGTTAGCTTTTCATCTTCTGCTTTTTCTGCCATATTTGTTCACAAAGAATAAAAACCTAGTGAGGGCCACCATTTCTGAACTGCTTTATGCATGCTATCCAATCATTACATGTTTCTTTCCTTACTTTCCTTCTAGCTACAATTCAGGTCTTGAGGAAAACAGAATTGGAAATTTTGAGCTGGAAGGGACCCCTGAGGTCCTCTGGTCCAGCCTCCTCATTTACAGATAAATACACTGAAGTCCAGAAAGATTAAGCAATTTAGCAGAAGTCATACAAGTGAATAAGGAGCAGAAATGGAATTCAAACCCAGGTCCTCTGAGTCTAAATCTTCCCTCTACCCCCATCCCCTTTGAAGGTTCTTACCCATTGAACTGAACTATGCTGCTTCTTCCAATCTATTGCTCTGTCAAGAATAGAGCTTCCATGCTCTTTTTGTTAGTACACATCTTTAAATTGGAAAGATTACCAAAAGATTAGCAAGGCTCCTCCACAAAGATGACATGTAAATTAGTGGAGCATTTCATATTTGAAAAAACAAACAATATGTTGTTTTCCTTAGCTGGAACTAGGTGGGAAGACTATAGTTTTACTAGCTTATTTTCAGCTTTTGCTATTAAGCTCTTTGTAAACTTTACTGTGTAAATAGGTTTTTTATTATGTCTGTTGTTATTGTCATTACCTTTAATACTTGAGAAAAGACTTCCTCGGGAACATTATACTTACATTGTACTTGCAATGTGCTCTCCTTCGACAATCCTATGAGATAAGAAATTGAAGTAAAACCTCTCCTTTTATAGAGACTCAAAGAGGGTGTGACTTGCCCCCTTCACCCAGACAGTTAGTATCATGAGTTTTAACCTTAAAAAAGACAATGGGAACAAAATGTTCTGTATCTGGGTTTTTCTTTTCCTTTTCCTATTTTAGATGGGGAAATGCTTTTATTTTTTATGAGAACAAAACCAAGCACTTTGATTTACATGTTTTAAGCAATGAAAACTCTGAACCCAGTTTAGAAAGGCTTAGAAGGTAGAATGCATCCCCTTTTATCCCACAGTGAGACCTCTGATAGGACCAGATTCTGTCCCATAGCAGTTTTACAGCCTCTGAATTATAAAGCTCTTCTGTCAATTAAGTCTGTAGAGAAACTGCTGACTCATTTTCATTAGAGCATTGGCTCTATCCAAGGGCATCACTATATATACTGTTTGAGGAATTTAAACAGTCACTCTGGTTTCTCTAATTTATACCTCACATCAATAGTATGATCGAATCCCTTATAGTTATCTGTTAATATGATTCATTGTGAGGGCTCAGATATCTGGGAGTGTCATATCTTATCTTCCATCGGATGAGGCTCCTGCAGCCCCGTGAGTGGATCCACCATACTGACAATATAGTTCAGTAGATTCAACCCCATCCAACAGTCTGGAAAAAAGAAGCACTCTCCCCCACCCCCTGTTTGTGAGACTTTCTAGTATCTTTGTGCAGCTGTTTGGGAGAGCAATAACAGTGTGTAAGTCATGAGAATGACTGTCATTGAGCGAACGACTTGCCAGGTGGAAAAAAATCAAATTATTTTGTGCTTAGGCATTTATTTCCTTTTCAAAGTACTTTGGAAATAAATTTCTGCCAATTGAGGATAGCTGCAAGCCCTGTCTCCTTCACACCTCATTTTTCCTCAGTCAAAATATAGAAATTGTACAGGTGTAATGCTTTCAATAGGATTTTGGCATATCTTTTTAAAAAAAACAACAACCAGTAATTTATTTCGTGGGAGGGAAAATTAGTGCCAGGAGTAGAGGAAATCATGGTGATACAATTAAAGAGTTAGGAAATGTGAATTTTTACACTTCCTACAATAATCTCTATCACAATGTATATTTTTTATTTTATATTAAATACCCACTCATTAGAGTCCTAAATAACATGACTTCCAAGATGTGATCCAGTGGGAAAAGTACTGGATTTAGAGTCAGAGGCTTAAATCCCCGGTCTCTCTGCTACTTACCGCTATTCTCTCTATGACATCGGACCAGTGACATCACTAGATCTGTTTTCTCATCTATAAAATGAGGGGGGTGGAACTGATGACTGTTAAGGGTTTTTTCATTTGTGAATCTGCAATATGATATGCTAGCTCTGACATATGATTTTGACGAGGTGAAGAGTCTGCACAGCGAAATCACAAACCTTTTCCAGTATACCTGAGCGATGGTATATTGTGTCCAGTTCAGGAGAGACATTGACAAACTGGACCACATCCAGAAAAGAAAAACCAGGATGGAATGAGCACCTAGGGACATTTAGCCTGGAGATGAGAGGATTTAAGTACGAAATGACAGCTGTCATAGAGTATTTGAAAGACTGTCACATGAAAGAGGGATTAGCTTTGTTCAGCTTGGTCTAAGAAGACCAAGGAGCAATGCAGGAAAATGGCGCAGAGAAATATTTCAGCCTGAATGAGGAAAAACTTCCCAACAATCAGAGCTATCCAAAAGTGGGATGTGTTGCCTCAGAAATCAGGGAGTCACTCATCATCCCCAGAGGTCTTCAAGGTTCAGCCATTATCAGGGATGGGGAAGAGGGGATCGTTGCTTACACTGAATGATCTAAGAGGTCTCTTCCTATTCAGAGATTCTGTGAGCCTGCTCCCGTGAACCAAATCCACGGGGTAGAAGTAAGAGAGGATGGGGTGGGGTGGTGGTCGGCACAGGCAACTCAATGAATAGGTTCTACTAAGTTCTGGTATAGATCTAAATGTACTATTAGTTAAAATTACAGCCTTCTAGAATTGTTTCAATACTATTGCCCCCCAGTATGGGCTTGGCACAAAGGCAGATACACATCAAGGGTCTATAATATCTGTAAATAAAAAATGAAAAATTTGGCAATAAAGGACCATTTAGACATCACCTTTTTTTAAGTGAAAGTTTAATAGTTTACAAACCAGAGCTCAGATAGCAGTGTCAACTTAGGCGTGCCATGCCCACTTTGATTATCTTATTTTAGAGAATCAGTAGAAATGAAAATGGAGAATGGCCACAATGTATTAATTTTAAATCATCCTCAGTATTGTTATTTTTAACATTTACTGAATCTAAAGTGTTTTATTTTCATACTTATGATAACTTTACCCCTAAATTGTGGCATTGATCCTGTTTTTTTTTTCTTTTACCCTAAAGAAGAAATAAGATTGAAAAGAAAAATAACTACTCCTTTGGGAATTTCCAGAAGATATTGCTGCAAGTCTTGAGATGTGTTAGGACCACAAAAATGCATGAAAAACATAAGTAGTTTTTTAAGAAAGGAAAGAGGAAGGATGGAAGGTAGAAGAAGGGACAGAAAGGCAGGCAGAAAGGGCAGCAGGAAAAAGGGAAGGGGAAGGAGAAAGAAAGAAAAGGAGATGAGAGGAGAAGAGAGGAGAAGAGAGGAGAGGAGAGGAGAGGAGAGGAGAGGAGAGGAGAGGAGAGGAGAGGAGAGGAGAGGAGAGGAGAGGAGAGGAGAGGAGAGGAGAGGAGAGGAGAGGAGAGGAGAGGAGAGGAAATGGAAGGAAGATAAATCAACTAGGGATTTCTAACTGGCTGAGATTTTCTTTTGGCGGGGGGGCCTCAATATGGAAACACCCTGTGGATGATGTGTACTATTTCCATCAAGATAATTTTCTGCTGAGTATGGTAAGAATCATTGCCAAGCATTTATATTGCTTGGAAGTAACCAACAATCTTTTAGATCACGAATGGTTTTTTGCCAGTGTGGAAATACTCCTTCCAGTTGTGTAAATGACCTGCTAATTATTTTGTCATAATGAAAAGATATTAAAATAGAGATAATTTTTACATTTTCTCTATACTATATTATTTAGGCAGTTTCTCCAATAAATGGACCTCTGCCCAATCCCACCCCCATCCAGAAGCATTTTGCCCTGTGAGGCGCGTTAACTATTCAGTTGATAGCCACCAGGAAAAGTCATTTATTTACTAAGTGGAATGCTAGAAGAGGTAGTTTGGCTCACGTGAAGCAGTGGCCTGTTTCCTCCCAAGCAATATATAGCTTGAGCCTGCAGGATCAAGCTCACTATTATAGTTTCCTAATAGGCCAACTAGGGAGTTAAATCCTGAACAGCTCATATAGTCATGATTCTTCAAAGGCACCCATGAAGATCTCACCTTCTAATTGAAACAGAATACAATTGAATGCCAGAGATTGAAAAAAATTCAGGTTTCATGAGCTTATTAATATATAGAATCCCACGTGAACCAGGCATAAGACTAGGGACAAGTGACCAGAGTTCTATCCTTGCCATCACTGCAAACATGCCATGTAACCTGGGGCCAGCCACCAAACCCTTCTCAGCTTTAGTTTTCTCACCAATCGGATGCTAATAATAAAACCTTATCTTTTGCCTGCTTCATATGGATGTTGTGGTGGTGTACAGGAATGTGCTTTGAGCTCTCTGGATAAAAGTCCTATACAGAAGCAATAACTCTTATCCCCTTCAGATGTGCCACATTGAGAATCTAACGCCAGAAATACTCTGTGTGCAACTTGGCACAGCAAGTCACTTGATTCTTGCTTTCCTGACTTTCAAAAATTGTAATTAGTCTCCATGACCTTGCTTTAAAACTATTTTTTAAATGGATTCAGTTTTGCTTTGATACCAAAATTAGATGAGAAAAAAATTGAAGGGGCAGGGGTAAGAAAGCAAGAAAGACTGACATCCTTTCTCCAGCATGTTCACTCTGATGGGACTTTAGCAGCTTCAAAGCTGAGTTCTTTTTCCTTTCATTCTTTTCTTTTCTTTTTTTTTAAAGCATACTACCTCTGGCAACAGCAAGCTTTTCATCTTAGGGTGCCAGTCCAATAGGGAACAGAGGAGAGGTGAGGAAGGTGCGTGCCAGGTTACTGCAGCTCACACCTAGAACATTCTCCCAGCCATGCTTTTATCAGTTGGAGCAATGTAGGCAAAAGCAGTGGCAATAAGCCCAGGAGAGCTGCAAATAAAAAGAAAATTAAAGGAGAGGGTATAGGGGTGCCAGGGTTGAAATGTCAGAATAGCAGGGGACAAGGATGGCGAGTCAGATGGCCCAGCCTGCTGGGCTAATTTCTGGCACTGGGCCCAGCCTCCCCCAAACTTCCACTTCACATTAGCCAAACTTCAGGGTCACAGCAACCTTTATATAATAAAACCTGGGGAAATGCATGGCCTCTAAATGTCGAGAGGACAAAAACGCTGCTGTCTCTAGAGCCATAGCTGACTCACTACCTGTAATGACAAAGTATTCAGGATTTCTGTGCTTCCATTATACCTGTAATACAGAAATATAACAACCCTGTGCTAAGCTAACTCCCTCATATGAACAGTAATTACATACATATGTATGTATACATACATATGCATATGTGTATATATTTATACACATGTATATATTGCAAGTGTATATATGCACATGTGTGTGTATGTGAATATAGTTATATGCTTATATATACATACATGTGTATCCACATATATGTGTGCATTATATATACATATATGTATATTTTAAAACACTTTATCCAGAGGGTGCTAAAGCAGCTCTTAATTATGAAGTCAGTCGCAGTAAATAAACCTGAAGCTTTAATGGGTTTGCTATCTGCAGTAATATTAAGAAAGACTAACAGTAGAAGAAGCAAAGTACTAGAAACCAGGAGGCTAAATCCTGAAGCTCAGACACAGACTTTCTGTGTACTCTTCCCCATAGATTCTTTGGACTGCAGAGCTCATCTGGAAAGCATACAAAGGGGATGAGCTCCTTTACGGAGCTTAGTGGAAAAATTCTAAGTGGCTTTGAGCCATTTACCAAAGTCAATTTAAATATAATAATTAATAAAGGCAGAGTTTAGCACTTAGATTTCCCAGAGGTAGTTCCTGTTCATGGGAATTTGAACCCAGCACACACCAGAGGGTAGGATTTGTCCCATGGATCCCTGTGGGATTCTCTGATTTTCAGCATTTGCCTGCTGACATTCATTATCAGATCTTGCTTAGTTTTAGTGGTAAAGAAAATGCTGACTAGGCATTCTTAAGAGTACCAGCAAAATTATGTGCGTGGCTTCCATCAGTGGAGTCAATGAGAGTCATCCACGGGGGTATTGGAAGGCTGAATATCACTCTGAACCTTTCAAATAATTGTGACCTAGAGGAGTCCACTCCTACAAAAATATTTCTAAAGTGTTTTCCTTGAATCTTTGCCATTAGAATGGATGGGACTCTTTCAATTGTCTGTTTTTCTTCTCTGGTCATAGCTTCAGAATACTAGCGTTGCTTGATTTCCTTCAGTTGCAGATATTGGTGGCTGAAAGCATGGGCCAGGCCCCAGAAAATTTTCCCAGAGGGAACATACATAGGGCCAAATTGGACCCACCGTGTATCTCTGAAATTTGTGGTAAGTGTCTGAGGTGCTAATAATGCTGTAGCTAGGGTGGGATCATCACTGTGCTGAGAGACCATGCAGCACCCTCGCCTGCCAAGGGTTATCTGTGTTGGTCAATCGCATTGCCCTCCCGGGATGCTCTGTATTTTAATTGCAAATGCTGCAATTAAAATGTAGGATTGAAAAGCCCCATCATAGTCTTTGTTTTTTCCAAGTCATGCTTGTAGTATCTCTGCTCTCCTTTGGACAATTACATTCAAAAACTAAGTGGGCTACCTTCAATCCTCTCAAAGACTCTCTTCTAATTGAGCACCTGAGAATCTTATTATCCTCTTCCTTGGAGGACCCTCATTAATGGCAGGCCAGTGGTAGATAAGCCAGATGGACAATAAGAGTACTGTTATTGGCCAGAGAATTGCCCAGGGATACCTCATGCCGGAAAAATTGACTCTAAGGTAAAATAAGGAAAGGAAGGGTTCTAATAGTAGCTGTTGCACTAATTAGCCATGTGACCATGGGCAAGGCATTTTACCTCAGTGGACTTCAGTTCTGTTATTCATGGTATTCCAGAACTGGAAGAGACCTTAGAGAATGTGTAATCTAGTGTCTAATTATTGTGTAGATAAGGAAACTGATAAATAGTGTCTTATCCAAGGTTTTATACAAGTAAGCCAAGACAAGAAGTCAGATTTCTTGGCTCCCAAGTATTCTTTCCACTACAACATATTAAGATCATGGAGCAATTAAAAATATTAACTGATGATGCCAGTTTTATCCATTAGGGATTTTCAAATAGCATCCTTATGGTGAGAGATATGTCACTGATCTAATCTGCGTATATGCACATTCATAATACATGTGTGAATGGATAGAAAGGTAGATAGGTAGATAGATAGATAGATAGATAGATAAATAGATAGATAGAACAACAGATAAACAGATGGAAAGAAACTCAAAGTGGATACTAACCCATCTGGAGTGAGACTTCAGGAGGGAACTGGTCCCCAGTACCAATGGCCCAATCCATCTTATTCAACTAAAACAATGAAAATACTGCACACACACAAAAAAGAAAAAGTAAAGGTAAAAACAAATCATAAGAAAAGAATGGTTTGCTTTGTAACGATATAGTGTCATTTTCTTAAAGAGATTTTTTCCCCCTACTGGATGGGTTAAATAATTAGAAGGCTTTAGTTACATAAAGTCTTAAGCTCTTACTAGCTATGTGAATCAGGGGATAAGGTGTGAAATAAGAGGTGTGTGTGTGTGTGTGTGTGTGTGTGTGTGTGCGCGCGCGTGTGTGTGTGAATTTCAAACAGACCTGGGAAATCCAACTTTGTTGGGCATACAACCTACGCTCCAAGCAGAACCAGCCATTAGAAATATACTCACAAGAATAATTCTTAGACCTCTGAATGAATCTAAGGCAAGATTTGTCTTCCAAACCCTATGTCTAAGGCAACCAGATGGCACAGTGGATAGAATGCTGGGCCTGGAGTTAAGGAAAACCTGAGTTCAAATCCAGTCTCAGACATTTACTATCCATGTGACCTTGGGCAAGTCACTTAACCTTGTTTGCCTCAGTTTCCTAATCTGTAAAATGAGCTGGAGAAGGAAATGGCAAACTACTCCAATATCTTTGCCAAGAAAAACCCAAAATGGGGTCACAAAGTCAGATAAGACTGAAAATGACTAAACAACAATTCTATTTCTAGCTTCCAAACTAGTTCAAATATTACTATTAAAAAGAGAGTATTCGCATAAAAATATAATTAAGGGAGGGATCATAAGATCATTGTCTTAATACTGTGAAAGATCTTAAAGGCCTTTTAGTCCAAAGGGCTCACTTTATACATGAGGAAGGTGAGGCTTAGACAGGTTCAGTGACTTCCCCATGGTTGTGGGCTTCAGAACCAGCTATCCCAGGTAAGCAACAATCACAATACAACAAACTTACGTCCTGAACAAGGATAAGTCTAAAATTACAATACAAATGGGGGCTGGGGGGTCACCACTTTTCATTCTTTTTTCAAAATCAGTAATCCAAAAGAATGTAGTTGTCAGAACTAAGCCTCTAATGGAGACAACATCAATCAGAAATTTACATTTATGAGTACAGTACTTTGGAGGATACAATCAGTGATGCTAATTAGAAGCAAACAAGCTTACAAGACTAGCAGGTTGGAAATCAGCAGAGTATGACAGTATAAACCAGCTCCAGAAAGCCATCAGAAATCAATGTTTTCTTTGGGAAGGAAGTATATTTTCATGAATTTCAGGCCCTGTAAAGACAGTCAGGCCTAGAATTTTCTGACTCAGCCACTTATGGATCTTCTCTTCTCCCTAGTGTAAATTTTGCCTCTAAACCCGGGTTTTGTTCAGGCGTGCCAGATCAGGGGTTTCCCATACTCACATATCTTTAGGAAGTTAGAGTTCCATGATTCAGTTCCAAATCAGCTAGTCTAAATCTCACATTTTGCAGAAAGAAAACACGATAAAGTAAGATAGCCTAAAAAAAAATCCCATAGCTACTAAAAGACCTAGCCTTGACTTAAACCCAAGTGTTTTGACTCTAAATCCAGTATATTTCCCCCATTCTACCACACTGTCTCCCATTATTGACCTTCCTTGCCAGTAAGGGCGAGACATACCACTTTCTACTTTCATTTTAAAGGCCTCCTTTCTCTTAGGAGTCAATTGGAACCATCTAGATGGATCCTCAGTCACTTCTCAGCCTAACAGTCACATGTTGACCTTCTACTGTTCACAGAGAGCTGGAATTAACTCTCCCAGGCTCTTTTAAAACTTTCTATAAACTTTCTTTTTCTATAAGCCTTCTTTCTCAAATAGAGAAAAGTTGCTTCGGTCAAAGCCAGTACCCTACTTATTCCATAAAAGGGAATCCCAGTTTCAATAGTTACTAACAAGACAAGTGAGAAAAAGGCTTAGTAATTCACCTTTTCGTGGCAAGAATATCCAGTTAGGGTAAAATAAGAAGCAACAAATAGATGGATACCCCTTGCACAGAAAAACTAAATTGTTTACTTTCCCTGTTTCTTCCAATGAAGAAAAGAATTTTCAACCTCCCTTCACCCCTAAGAAATCAATGTTGCCATAGAGCTTTCTAAGGCTCACTGCCTCTACCATGACGCAATGCTTTTAGGGACCCATGTATTCATACCTTCTGTTTTCATTGATGTTTCAGCGCTGAGTAGATCTTGGTCAGTTATTGATCTGCTCACAACCTTGGAAGCCTTGATCACCTGGTTAGCTTTCCACTCCTCACCCGCAGACAATCTCTTGAAGCTTAAAGCTGATTACTGTTGGCTACTCTTGGGGACTGAGAAAAATAGCAAGCTTCACCTACCCAGTACAGGTCAAATCCTTTAATACATACCATTACAACCAAAGCTACTAGATCAATTAATCTATCAGCAAGAATTTATGGAGCATCCCCTATTGTGCCTAGCATTCCACCAGGTACTATGGGAGATACAAAAGATGTCAAAGGCATAGCCCTTGCAAAGATTTTCTTGCTCAAGCAAACATCTATTTATTATTATGCCCAATGCAACTTTAAAATAGTGGGTGGTCCACTGAAGTTCACTGTCATTGGATTTGATCTGTATCTTTCAGTGAGGCTACCCTAATGGAACAGGCTCTCCCCTTTCCTACAAGCAGACTGGGGGATCTTACTCGAAAATCTCTTTCAGTTGAAAATGAAGCATCAAGCAGGACAATAGTCAAGCGAGTGAAATCAGGCTATTTCCTTTGGCTGTCAAAACCCATAGTCCACACTCAACGACTTCATGGAGGAATAAGATGTCTGTACATCTCCCAACAGAATATCCATTGGGGGAAAAACATACCCATAATTTCTAAACTGAGTGCTTTTAAATTGCATCTATAGATCTTCCTTGCATGAACAGATTTCTGGCTTCATATCTAGTGATGCCCGCAGCTAAGCCTTCTCATAAAATTAAGCAACTACACAATCAATAAAAAGGAGTAATGGGATGGTGTTCCCTTTAGATGCCATGCTGTCTCTGGTTTGTTTGGGGACCAGTGGGCTTGATTAAGAATGATAACAGACACTTGGTAATGTTGCGAACTGGAAGTAAATCAACATGAAGGGTGACAAAGCTTAACTCAATTGGTATCAGAGGAAACAACCTCATCATTTACAAAATCAAGCTTATTCCCAAAATTTATTGAGCTCAAACAGAGCAAAATCTATGAAATCACCTTGATACTAAGCACTAAAAATTTAATTTCTATTTCAAAACTATGCCCCAATCAAAAGACAAAGGCTAAATAAGCCGCCTAATTGGAACAGCATCCATAAGTGGTTGGCTAAAGTTCTTACATGTGCCTAACACTCATTAGGGAAACAGATCGATGGAAATGGGAGCAAAACCAGCATTCTGTTTGGCTAATGAACACCTATTATTATTCGGGATCATCATGCTGTACAAAAACCAATAATTACCACAGTCTGCTAGAGACCTGCCTCTAGCCTCTTTATCAGCAATCCCAAACTACAGGACTATGGCTTGCTTTTTTGCCTTTAGAAAAACTGAACAGCAACTTTGCATATTTAATGTAGCTTTCTTTTAAATAATTTGCTTCTTCCAAGAAAACTTGGAACTTTATGGAACAGAAATAGCATGGGTAATTCTGGAGCCCAGAAAGTAGTTCTCCTAAAACAGGCTACTCAGTCTTCCTTCCAGGTCAAGTACCAATATTAGGCCTCAAAGGCATCTGCAAATCAATTGTTTCTCATTATAACATGAAGACACTGTCTTACTGGTGGGAATAATAAAGGGAAAAGAAATCATGATATTTAGGGTAGTTTCCTACCTGAAATGCATTGGAAATGGAAAGCCCCATTTTTTATATCACCCTACCATATATGAAGCCTCATTTTTCAAACTCTTTTACTGACTAGCATAGGACCTTGCACATACTAGACACCACATAAAAGTTTATGGAACTTAATTATTATGTGTTTTATTTCTCCTCTGAAATCCACCAATAAACTTGACAAGTTACAGACAAGTTACTGGTTCATAGACAGGTTACATAGAGATTGGGAATAAAGGCAGAAGGTCTCCCATTGTGATAAATTCTCCCCTTTTCCATTGGAAAAATGGAGATCCTAATCAAATAGGCATTCTAACATCAACCTCATTCTGACTAAAACTCATTAAGCTATGATTAGGAATTTATGTCAATGTTAGTCTCTTACCAATGTTTCCTGGACTGGGCATACATAGCATGAGTCTACCACACACACACTAATGTATATTGGAAAACTTGTTGGAAAAGTCACAGGAAAAAAAGCAGATAAAAAGCTCTAGGAAACTGAAACTAGAACTTGTCTCTCACAGCAGAAGGTAATCCTCCCACAGGATATTAGAGTCAAATATTAGAACTATTGAGTTATCTCCTAAGTACACCCAACCTATTCTCTATCTGAATAGAAGGCTTCCCATCCCATAGCTTTAGGCCTATCAACTCTAATGAACATTCAATTCTCACCACAAATAAATTAAGCTAAGGTTTCCAAGAGAGGGGTGGGAACTATCATCTGCTGTAATTTTTTAGAACAGTGAGTAAAGGCCTAAGGAAATTAATTTGCTTCTTGAGAAATGAGTGTTATATGGCAGTCATCTCCTTTTCTTGAATTTCTTTTATCAATAAGTAACACACTGAATAGCAACTCTAGGGGAAAACTGGAAGGATTTATGATGGTTTAATAGAAGCTCTCAGCAACGTAAAAATGTTCATTATTCATGGAATAGTTGGTGGACCAGGTCAGTTTTTTTTCCCACTCCCCTATTCTCTCACCCACATAACTCACAAATGAGCCAGCCCCTCCTCTTTCCATTTCCCAATATGATTTCCTAATGCTTTTCTCAATTCCTTTTACCTCCTTCCTTCCAAACCCTTCCTCTGCTAATAAAAAATATTATAGTAACATATTTATAGAGCTCTCTAGATTCTACAAAATATATTGTCTACATTATTTCATTCGACCCCTGTATCAGACCTGTGAAGTGAATGCTAAAGATATTTTTACCCCTATTTTACAAATGAGGAAATTAATGCTGAAAGTGACTTTCCCAGAGTCAACCAGCCAGTCAGTAGGTAAAGCAGTATTTGAACCTAGGACTTACTGACTCTAAAATTGGGGTTCTGTTCATTGCTATGCCACCTCTCTGTTAGGCACCACATCTTCATTGCTAAAACAGACAGAAATGGATAGCACTTTTAAGCAGAGATCATGATCGGCTTGGCATTTTAGCTTGTGGCATTAGGGAGTTTTGTTTACACCCACAGCAGCAATGTTTCTACACAAAGACTTGGCAGGACTGAACAAAGCATCTGACTCATCTGAGTAGGTGGGCAGCTTGACCTATATTCTCCTGTCATTCATCAAGGACACTTGGGCTCCTGAGCTAGGAGTTTGTATGCACTTGCTCTTCCTTCTTCTTTTCTTTTCCCTGGCCCTGGTTCCTCCCCTGACTCCAGCCTGCTTATGTTTACTGCCTGATCCTGTCCTTTGCAATGAGAATGCCCCATGATTTCCAAATCAGTGTCTACCATCATTGCACATGCCCAGCAGCCACTGGGGACTGCTGCCTGCCCAGTGACCTGAGAGGGGACTGCATGCCTCCAACTTCTACCTAGTGATTCCTGAATTTCACTATTCCCTTTCCAGATCAGTTATCTGTCTTGCCAACCTCACTATTGCACCTTTGCGTTACGACAGAAAGACCATCTTACCAAAACACCAGACTCACAGGCAGCATAATCTCTAGACTCTGGCTTTATAATGGCAGATAGGATAGCTGCATATTTTCCAGGTAGGAAGTGGACTGTGAGACAAATGAAAAACCCAAAAGACAAAGTTTCTGGGTAATTAATAAGCAATTTATTAATTAGGCTAGCTGAGAGTCAGTAGATTGATGATCAGTGCTTTCTCTTGGTAACCAAAGGCAAAACCATGGAGATCTCCAAATGCTTAAATACTTTTGGAAGGCGGGGCGCACTGAGTGTGCTCTGACAGATGAAAATCACCCCTGATTGATGAACAATTAATGAAGGGGTAGAGTTTCAAATGAGGAGGTGGGCTGAAAGCCTTCAGCTGCTCCTGCTGAGAATGTGACTTGATGATGAGACTCAGCCACTTCCAGCAATCTAGACAAAGGAATCCATCTCTACCCAGACCACTCTGGTTGGTCTCCTTCATGAACTGTGTTACCCTAAACTTCAATGGAGGGGTACAAAGGCATAGACTTGTTGCTTTGAGGCTGGAATTCACCTACATTAGATTCTATTTACACTCTAAACAGAAGTAAGCTCTCTTAGTCAGATGGCATCCTACCCAAGATCTAGGAGCATATTCCCAGAGAATTTGGGGAATCTCATCTATCAGCAATGTCCTTCAGATACTGGCTGACTGTCCTACAGGACCTGGTTTCTAAATGAGGAAATAGAGGGAAAAAGACTTAATCCTAATTTAGTAGTTGGTTATTAATATAATAGAAAAAATAATTTCCCTCAACTGGAGATTTGCACTGACATCTCATGCCTAACAAGAGAATTTAGTGGAAGTAGTATGATACTGGAGTCAGAGGGCTTGGGTTCAAATCCTTCCTCTAATACTTACTGTGTCTGTGACCTCCCAAGGCTTCAGTTACCTCATTGCCAAATGTGAGGGTTGGCCTAAGTGACCTCTAAAGTCCCAGTTCTGATCCTATGTTCAATTTCGAAGCCTTCAAATAAACAGCACAAGATCATAGCTGGAGAACTAAGAGGAACAGCTCCAGTTTCTATCCATGATCACCACCATCATCATCACCATCATCATCATCATCATCATGGCAACTTGAATTTATGTAGTGATTTCAAGTTTATAATGTATTTTATTTACCTTGTCTCATGATTTCCTCTTTCCCATACTGGAAAATCTGAATCTAGTGCAGAATAATTCAGTAAAAGGAAGGACTCTGCTACCAAGGAGAAATTGTGATTCTGCTCAGGTGGGAGAGGTCATTCATTATGGGGTAATGATGACTTCCATGGGGAATGTCTTGCTGATTACAGGCTGCTACCTGGGTTTGCTGCTTTCACCTCACATTTGGTGGCTCCTGCTGGGCGATAGCGACCGAAGTCACTCCAGTTAGTCTTGATCTGCAATGTGGTACAATTTTGGAAAAAAACAGACAGTAACCTCCAGGGGATGTTTCACCATTAGGGCAAAACCTGCCAAGTTTACAGGCAAACTTAGAAAAAAATTGTATAATTACCTCCGAGTCCTACTAGGACTCCAGTCCTTCCCAGGTGCCTGATACCAGCTGCTGTCCCATCTGGTTACCTGCATAACCAAATTGGCCTCTTTGTCTTTTGCATCAGTGAGCAATTATTATCTCTGGCAAGATGGGGATGATCCTGATGGCACAGGTGAGAGCAAACTTGAAGTGGCTCAAAACTTCTGCTGCTGCTACAACTTAGTTTGTGATGACAATAGCATCATTCAGAAATATTCAATAAAGGCAAGATGCAAGCTTTTTCTGCCCAGCTGTTGTGCTTAATGTGAAGGTCTATTTTTCTATTTCTGTCCACTATGCTGTGGAGACAGGTGAGTCCCAGGCAAATAGACAGTGCTACAGGTTCTAGGTACAAGTGTCATGAATAAATTTAATAAAGGTAAACTGAGGTACACACTCTGAGAAAATCAGTTTATTAACAGTGATGCATATAACTATTAACAAAGTAGGTCAGACTGGCCATCTCAATAAGACCAGTGACCCCAATGGGAAGGGGTTTTCTCTTTATTTCTCCCAATAAAGAGGGTTTTCTCTTTGTTGACATGCAGGAAAGTAGAGGGTCTAGGAATACTACCATTGGCTATACCAAGAAAAGTGGGTTGGGATTCAGGAAAGGATAATCAAACCCCTTTCTTACGATTAAGGAGTATTCATTGTTTTATGGGTCTCATTTGCCTCTTGTAATCTTTGTTAGGAAATCAGTACTCCCAGACATGCTGTCCTCTTGGAGGAGATCAAATATCCCCTAACTGTACAAGGACAGACAAGGATAGATGATATGTCTTTGGCTCCAGGTTAAGCTGGTTGGGGCTTGCAGACAACATGCACATGTCCCAGGTGACAACAGTATAAGTGATAACAACATTCCCTTTTAATTCTATCTTTAAACTAACTCAAAGGGAAAACTCCAATCCTGAGTTTAACTCAAGGATGGAGAAATGTGTCTTGAGCAATCATACAAAATGGGACAGTAATACAGAATAGGGTCAGTTACAGAATAGGATCATTATTCAATGAGACAGAATGATTTTAATTTCCTCACAACCAACTTACTCACTTATTATCCCAGCAGTTTGTTTCCAACAAAGCCCTCTCCATCTTCTGGAAAAGTTTTCTCTCTCCTCTTTAAGGAATGGACTTATCTATCTCAAGAGTGGGCACAGCAAATGTTGGTCATGCTCCTATATGAGGATATGTTCACTGACAACCTGTATTCCTTAGCCTTTTCTAATCAATCAATATACACTTATTAAGCACCTCCAGTATGCCAGGCACTACCTATGGAAACATCCTCTGCCTTCAACGAACAGCAACAGATAAGACAATATGCTCATACATAGGCATTCTCAAAACAGATACAAGGGAACCTGGCTGGGAGGAGCAACTGACCTCATACAGAAGTCAGTGTTTGATGTGAGTCTACAGGAAAACCAGGGGATCCAAGAGGTAGAACTGATGAAGGGGTGCAGGCAAGGGGGACAAAGCCAATGCAAAGAGATAGAGACCAAAAATGGAGTTTCTTATGTGAGTAACAGTCAGAATGTTGAGGTCTAGGGCTACTGAGACCCCGAAATTCAAGGGCAAACAATGAGAGTCCTGCTTTGAATAAATTCAGCCCAAGCCTTTCAGTCAGAGACAAGGTTTATTAAAACACTGTTTCAGAGTGGACAAGATTTTAAGAATCTGCTCATTTGTGACACTTATATTGACAACCAGGCCAGACTTAAGGAATCTGTACACTTAAATGGAAGCAAAATGGACCTTTTATACAGAAGACTATGGGGAATATCTGGATGTGATCTAGAAGTGGCCAAGTAGTCTGGGAACAGAATGGCAGTCTAGGGTGACACCAGGTACAGACAATGTGGGCCACAATGAAGGATTAGCTGGGAAAGGCCAGGTTCCCCAGGCAAATGCCAGGGATCTGGGCCATGTGGGAAAGTCCAGGGGCTTTTCCTTTTTGGGGTCCAGATCCCAAAGACATGGTCTTTTCCTTTTAGGGGTTCAGATCCCATCCCCATCAAGAAGACCAGTTTGGTTGGAGTGCACAGCAAGGAGTAATGTGTATTAAGACTGGAAAGGTGGATTGGGGGGTTACTTGACAAACAGAGGAACTTATATTTGGTCCTAGAGGTTAAAAATATGCCAAATGTATAAAATTTGTTCATTTTATGGGCAAATTCTAGATAGCCAATATATATATATATATATATGTTTCCTCAGAATCATAAGAATGACTCCAGTGAAGCTGACTGGGAGGAATCTCAGCCCTAATGTTCAGCTTGAATGCTAGAGACTTTCAGCAGCACTGTTTAATGGTACAACCTAATGGCAAATTCTTTTCTACCTTAGCATTAAAAGCCATTCTTTGCATTAGGATGGAGGAAAGTCTTCCTGGATCTCTGCTGGCCGAAAATATCCTGAAAAATGTCAGTTGGCTAGGTTTGGGAGGTTCATCTGCATGAGTTCAATCATTACTTTCATCTCAGCACAATTTTCAACATTTGGGGAGGGCTCTCATTCTCCCAGCAAAGATTAACCTTTAAACTTGGAAGTTCTAGGGAGCCAAAAATTTTAGAGAGGAAAAAATAAGGAAAATGAAAAAGAAAAGAGAATGAATAAAACATTTGAATTGCATAGAAGAAAACAAAACTTTAAATGGGGACACAAACATGGCAATTTTATGACTACATTAATTTAATATGCACTTAAGTGCATATTAAATTTACAATTTCAAAAACGATCTTTTTTGTTTTTTTGTATATTGAAATACGTTTGATGATCATTAAGTTCATAATAAAAAGAAAAGAAAAAAAAGAAATTCTTGGAAGCAGTTAAACTGCTCTCACCACTTTTAAAAAATTAAGCAAAATAATCCATTCAAGACCCATCACTGCCCTTCCTTCCACGCAGCCAAACCAACACGGGTTCACAAATATAATTAAACAATGTTAACAGCAAACAGGAAGGAAGTCCACAGCAATACCAATAACGCCATACTCATGTTTTCAAATTACCTATTAGATACCAGGACACTTTCAAATTAGCTATCTCTTGCCTAAATTACCTGACTGTAGTTCCAAATAAGTAGAACTATCATTTCATTTTGTTAGAAGCAGTTAGCTGATGATGCAATGGACAGAGATAGGCCTGGAGCCAGGAAGATCTGAGTTCAAATCTCACCTCAGACACTTACTAGCTGCGTGACCTTAGGCAAGTCACTTAACCTCTCTCTGTCTCAGTTGCCTCAACTGTAAAACAAGGTTCATAATAGCAACCAATGCTAAGGTTGTTGTATGGACCAAATGAGATAATATTTGTAAAGCACTTAGCATGGTGCCTGGCACATAGTAGGCACTATGTAAGCGCATATTCCCTTCTTCCCCACCTAACAATGTAGATGGTAACCTACCCACGTCTACATGATTCTCATCCATATCTTTCCATAATTTTGCCACAAAAGTTCCACTCAGTGTCCTGGAGTGGAGAAGATTCTTTTCTTTCTCTTGGAGCACTTTAGCAGCCCTTCAGTTGGTTATCCTGTATTATTATGACCAGCCTAATTTCTTTTTCACTCACACATTTCTTTAATTAAAACCATTAATCCATTTCTTTGTAATTTCCCCAAAGAAGAAAAAAACAGTGAAGGCTATGGAGAGAAAGCTGCCCAGCCATATCAGACACAGGAATTAAACAAACATACTTGTTTATTTACATATATTTATAATATATAAAATATACTATATGCATATATACTATATGAATAGAATAAATAATATTTTTATTTATTTATGATTACTTGTAAAAGTAGACTGGCCATTTGGCAGTTTTTAGAAATAAAACCTAATTTAGTGGGTATGGAGAAGCTAAGGGCTCACATTGGGCTGCTGGCATGAGTTCTGCCCGATTACATCACCTTTCAGCTTACTGGTTGGTAAGGAGAGTTTTTGAGGTTTTGCATCATGTCCATTCTCTACATGACTACTGGAAATTCTAGTAAATGCAGGAGTAAAGAGTGCCAAGCATAGAAGGGATGATTCATTTCACAGGAAGCAAAGTTTCTCTCTATACCTCTAAAATCCAGAAAAATTCCAGGGTCATATTAAGAGTATGGGTTTGGACTAAGGCACACCAGGAGGGCCAGATCCAATTGAGAAGTAATATTATTAATAATAATAATAATTTGCAGTAGGATAATCATTATTACCCCCATTTTGCAGAGAAAGAAACTGATATACTTAGAAGTAAAGTCACTTGCCTAGAAAGGGGAAGAGAATAAGCATTTAAATAGTGGCTACTGTGTTAAGTGCTTTTACAAATATTATCTCAGTTGAGATTCCCTTCAATCCTTTACAGATAAGGAGTATCTGAGGCAAGATTTGAACTCAAGTCTTCCTGATTCCAGGTCCATCATTCTATACACTGTGCCATGATCCAAATAGCAAATACCCTGTGACTGAACAAACCTTTAGTTGTTCCAAAGGAAGATCAGGAAGCTGGGTCATGTTTTGATTTCCTTTACAGAGCTCAGGCTCACCGGTTGTAGGCAGATAAAGGCAACTGATAGAGTCAAGGGATCAGAAGTTCTTCTCCTATTTTCCTTTCTGCCCCAACACCCACTATGAGAAGGGTCCAGACACAACAACTAAATAGAGACTCTCCAGAATTGCCTTATTGTACCCAAACACATTGGACTCAATGATCTGTAAGACTCTGTCTCATTCTGACTTCAGAACTGATAGAACAAGGTGTGTCCAGGTCCATTCCAGTTATAGAACCTATAGAATTATAGATTTATAACTGGAAGGAATATTTATATCTGTGAGCCCATCTAATGCAGGAATTCTTAATATCAGGTTCATAAACTTGGTTTTAAAAATATATATTCTAATTATTATTTGGATATAATTGGCTTCCTTTGCAATCTTTTTTTTTTTATAAATTTTTTCATTTATTTTTAGTTTACCACGCACGGTTCTACATAGTTTTGAGTTCCAGTTTTTCTCCCCTCCCTCCCCCCTCCCTCCCCAAGACGGCATGAAGTCTCATATAACTGTCATGTATAACTTTGCATTGAATTAATTTATGCACTAATCAAGTCGTGGAGAAGAATTTTGACCAATGGAATGAATCATGAGAAAGAAGAAACAGAACCAAAAAAAAAAAAACCCCAAAAACAAAAACAAAAGAGAAGCAGAAAAGGCGAGCATGTAGTGTGCCTCAGTCTGTATTCAAACTTCGCAGTTCTTTGTCTCGATGAAGATAGCATTCTCCATCGTGAGTCCCCTGGAGTTGTCCTTGCCCCTTAGGTTGCTGAGAAAAGCGCAGTTTGTCAGGGTTGGTCCTCACGGAATCCATATATCTGTGGCTGTGCACAACGTTCTCCTGGCTCTGCTCTGCTCACTCAGCATTATGTCGTGTAGGTTTTTCCAGGTTGTTATGAAGTCTGCATCATCCCCATTTCTTATGGCACAATAGTATTCCATTACCTTCATGTACCACAGTTTGTTCAGCCATTCCCCAATTGATGGGCATCCCTTTGCTTTCCAATTCTTGGCTACCACAAAGAGAACTGCTATAAATATTCTTGTACATATGGGTCCTTTTCCCGCTTGCGTGATTTCTTTGGGATACAACCCTAGAAGTGGTATTGCTGGGTCAAAGGGTATGAACATTTCTATAGCCCTTTGGGCATAGTTCCAAACCGCCCTCCAAAATGGCTGGATCAGCTCACAACTCCACCAGCAATGCAACAATGCTCCAATTTCCCCACATCCTTTCCAGCATTTATCATTCTCCTGATTTGTTATTTTAGCCAATCTGACAGGAGAGATGTGGTATCTAAGAGTTGTTTTGATTTGCATTTCTCTAATCAGCAGCGATCCAGAGCATTTTTCCATATGCCTGTAGATAGCTTTAATTTCTTCCTCTGAAAACTGCCTGTTCATATCCTTTGACCATTTCTCAATTGGGGAATGGCTTGTATTCCTATATATTTGGCTCAGCTCCCTGTATATTTTAGAGATGAGGCCTTTATCAGAGATACTAGTTGCAAAGATTTTCTCCCAATTTTCTGCTTCCCTCCTAATTCTTGTTGCATTGGCTTTTTTTGTACAAAAACATTTCAGTTTGACATAATCAAAATTATCCATTTTGAATTTTGTAATGCTCTCTATCTCTTGTTGGGTCATAAATTCTTTACTTTTCCACAAATCTGATAAGTAAACTATTCCCTGCTTTCCCACATTACTTAGAATATCAACTTTTACTCCTAAATCATGAACCCATTTTGACTTTATTTTGGTATATGGTGTAAGATATTGGTCTATGCCCAGTTTTTGCCCTACCATTTTCCAATTTTCCCAACAGTTTTTGTGAAATAGTGAATTATTAGCCCAGAAACTGGCCTCTTTGGGTTTATCAAAGAGTAGATTGCTAAACTTGTTGATTTCACCTATTTGTGTACCTATCCTATTCCACTGATCCACACCCCTGCTTCTTAACCAGTACCAGGCAGTTTTGATGACTGCTGCTCTGTAGTACAATCTTATATATTTTATTTTGTGCATTTTAAAAACATTCTGAGAAGGGATTCCTAGGCTTCACCAGGCTGTCAAAAGGGTCAATGCCCCCCCCCCACACGCAAAGGTTAAGAAGCCCAGCCTTAGTACAATCCTCATCCTGTTTTACAGATGAGGAATGTAAAACCCAGAGACTTTCAGTGAGTTGCCCAAGCACCCCACAGGTAGTAAATGACAGAGATGAGATTCTAATCCAGCCCCTTTTGCTACAAATCCAGCAATCGTGTTTCATCCATACACATTCAAGATGGCTCTAGGATTCTGGGAAATAGCCTGGACTCTAGGGTACTGTAACTCAAAATTTTTTCCTTAGCCTCAATGGTGTCTCTAGTAGGGTGGTTAATCACCTGTATCAGTCAAGAATTCACTGGTAGCACTTCCCATGACATGTACAGAGCACCAATTCAGAAGGGGGTATAATAATATTCAGCACTTTGAAGACCTGTAAAGTAGAAAGGAAAGGCAAAATGTTAATATATCCATTAGAGTCAATTTTGGAAGTGCACTTACCTATCTCAGAAGCATTTCATAAAGATTAATTAGATTGGAAAAAATCTGTAAAGGCTTTGAGACCAAAGCCAGGTACAATATAAAGGCCCAGTCACCCTATTACCCTCTATTGTTATTAATGCCCATCTTTTAATAATGATTATGGCCAATATTCCCTGAATACCAAGCTTGTGTAAGTGGCTGTGGGAAATGTTGACTTAGACGTAGCTGCTGGCTATTGGTCAGATAATATAAATTATTTTAAAATTGCCGTCACAGTAACACAAGAAACTAGCACATGGTCTTTCTTTCAAGTGAGGGTCATGTTTTTGCTTAAGACAAAAGATATCTTGCGTCTTTGATTCCAGATCTAATATTGGAAATACCAAATAGCCTTCCAAAATAGCAAAACATTTCTGAAAAAGAATGGGGGAGGCATAGATATTATTTTTCCCAGAATACATAATCATTTTGGCAATTTTGTAAAATTAAAAAAACCTCAATCCGTATTAACCAAATTAAAATCATATTTGCTCTTCATTTTTAAACAAATCAACGGTCAAGGTATTTCACAGAACTCCACTAGTGAATATATCACAAGCATGTGATCATAGCTATTACTTCTGTTCTTGTTACAAAAGTGAATTGGTTAAGTGTTTGATCAAAGATTCATTTTTACAACTGCCATTAAAAAGAGAAAAATGTGTCCCATCATCAGAGTTTTCTGCATAGATATAAGGAGGGTGGAGTCATTCTAGCTTTGTCTGGCGGTACCAAAATGTTGAGGGACACTGACAACACTGTGAGTCCTTCAGAAGCATAGAACCAGCCGAGCTTGACACCTTGAGCAAGAAGAGGTTAGCTGAAAAAGGAAACTTCCAGCTAGTGGCTTCTCCCACTGCAGTTACCTATGTGCCTGGTGATCCTTTCCCTTCTCTTGCCTTTACTTTGTTCCTTTTCCCCTGGAGTCTCCCCAAAAGGTAGGAGTGGCTTCTGTTGTTCCAGAATTTTTACCATTTCCCATCTCAACTGGATCAAATGCACGTTAATTATTTCCCTGTGTTCCAGGCATAGTTTGTGCTTCTTGCCCCAGTGCAAAAAATGGCTAGTTATGATTCTGGTGTTCTAATTCTCATTGTGTGTTAGAGTCCTAAAGAGTATCATATGCCCCAAAGTTAAGAAAGAAGAGCTCGTGTCCCCACCCACTCACAAACAAAGGTTTTCTACCTGTTTCAACTAGTAATACAATTGGTTTTGGAAACAGTTTATGTATTAGCTTCACCTGGGTTAGGCAAGGAAAAATTGGTAATACCAATGAAGGGGGAAAGTCTGTTTTTCCACTAGGGAATGACCTATTGCTGAAAAAAAAAAGCCTATTGAGGTCAAGCAAAATGATTTCTTTCTCCTTTCAATGTTTTATCTTTGATTTCATCTTCTGGCCAGACATCTTTACTAGGCAGCGTTTAGGAATGGCTATGGCATTTGGCACAGAGAAGCCAATACCCAGGCAACTTCAGTTTGATGACCATATGTTCATTGTGTTCATTGCCTGTCAGCCAAATGCTCCTTACCCTTTGTTTGTTCTCACTCTTCTTAGCTCCTCCAAGTCTCCTGCATCTTAATATATTCCTTCCTTTCTCAATAATGTTCTAGTGAGGAGTATGAAAAAAACACTATTTTATTCTAAAAATGGTCACGGTAGGAGTGACTTTGTACTTTTGTGTGGCAGTTGTTATCATTGCCAATGATAATTAGCTTAATTTTTTTTCAAAGTGTAATGTTCATATCCAGGCATAGCAAGTCTTCTAAATACCAAATGTCTAATGATGAAAATTCATTGTTCAAGCTTCTAGAAATGTCATCTTGTCATACGATTTTTATTGTGAAACTAAGAGGCTGGGAAAAAATGTTAAACTTTTTGTTTGTTTCACTGCAGCACTACTTTTAACTATCTTTAGTTTAGACAGCAAGATCACTGAATGTTGAGAAACATTGAACACGCATGAAGAGAAATATTTTTATTGGAGGACGTGGCATGATGCTTTTTTTAAAAAAATATATATTCCTGCTATCTTTTTGGTTTTATGTGCTTGTATTTCCCAATATATTTCTTCCCCTACTCCCATCCTCAAAGATATATCCTTTATAATAACTAAGAAAGGGAAAAATGTTCCATAAAGCTAAACAATATATAAAAAAATGTTATGTGTAGTATCTCACAGCAATGTTCCCTCGCTTCTATAAAAAAGGCAGAGAGGGGGGAAATGTCTTTCTCATATCTCTTCTCTGGGGACAGTTTTGATCACTGTAACTTGACAGCCTTCAGTTTCAGTGGTTTTGTTGCCTTTCTTTCCATTTATACTTTAAAGTCATTGTGTATATTGTTTTGCTAGTCCTATTTACTTCACTCTGTGTAATTTCATGTAAGTCTTTCCAAGCTTCTCTAGGTTTGTCACATTCATTGTTTCTCACAGCATGGTAATATTCCATTATATTTTCATGCCACAACTTGTTTAGCCATTTTCTAATCAATGGGCATTTACTTTGTTTCTACAAAAAAAGATACTCTAAATATTTTAGTGTATATGATTCCTTTTTTTGTCATCATCCTCACCTTAGGATGAAGTGAATTATAATGGCAACATATATTGGCATGGCACTTCTACATGACTAGATGAAATAATAGAATTTAAATCCCAAATCTCCTTGTGACAAAGTACTGAATATCATGCAGTGAATGCCAAACCAGGCCATATGTAATTTTAGGACAGTACAGTTCAAGTGTTGTCTATTCAGCCTAGTCTTTGGTCATCAATGACCACAATGTCTGTTATGACGCCATGGTATTTCTATGGCTCCATCAAAGAGCCATTCAGATAAATTCTCAGTAGACTGGTTTGATTGAACAGTCTCAGCTCCAACTAGACTCTTTGGCCCACCCCAAAGGGGAACCCATGGATCAACTTTAGAACTAAGTCAGGTCAGATTAAAATAAACTAGCTTGATCCAGATCCCCACACTCATAATAGAGCTAATGTCAGACTAGTGTCCAAAGCTTGGAGAGAGGGTGAAATTTACTCAATAATAAAGAGATTCACTGAAAATCTGAAAGAAAAAAAGAAATTTACTCCAATACACTTCCAATGCCATTTGCATCACTGTTCAGCCCTCTCAGCCTTCAAGGAATTGATTGAGAAATGGGAGAATCATGAAGCACCACTGGCACATCAGAAGAATTCTGGGAAAAAAATACTAAGGATCTTATATATGGTCTTTCTCTTCACATAACAAGGCTTGATTTAAAAAATAAAAAAATTCTGGCCACATGGAAGTACACAGAAACCTAGACTCCAGAGAGATTTTAGAGAGAAGTTTAAAAGTAAAAGTTTACTTGTCAGGTCCTTGAGTTGTATTTTAAAAATACAAAATCTAGCAAAAATGAGCTTGATTGTATCGAAATCTAATTAGTGTGAATTTTCTTCCATTATCATGACTGTGAACTGATCTTCTATCCCTGGACAAGTATCTGGCACAGTTCTGGGGGCACCAAACAAATGATTTTTTCCTTTCACTCTACGTTAGAATTCTCAGTTCATCCAGATCCTTTCACCAATCTCGGTTTCACACTAACTCAAGTTAAAGAGAAGCTTAGATTCTCAAAATGCCTTCCCAGTCTGAAGGTGATGTCAAAGTGATTCTAATGTTGTCATTGAATCTGCAAAAAAACATGACCCACCGTTGTTTCACTGTTCCTGTTTGCTTGCCAGCAGTTTGCTAGCTATATCAATTAGTCAGACCTGACTCGTTCCCTCTCGTTGGATCCGCAGTGCCACATGATTTGCCCTCTCTCTTTGATATTAAGGCTCTCTGTCATTACCTGACAATATGTGGAGTACATTTCACAGGCTTAAAATATCAATACAGAAATCTTTTATCCTGAGCCAATATTTTCAGGAGTATTTTTCAACCTCAGATTGGTAGAGAAGATAGGCTTTTGATATCTGAAAATTAGATACATAAGCAAGACTTACAATTCCTAAATATCTAGCCATGTCTTTTTTAGAACACAAATACTCTGAAGTTGTCTGTGTAATTCATAATAGTATTTTAGGATTGGCAGGGAACTTAGACATTATCAAGAGATACTGCTGTCAGGATGCCTTTCCTAATTTTGCCAAATGCTAGTTTGTGCCCCCCCCACTTGCTTCATAATTATTTTTTATACATCCTATAATTGTCTGTAAACACGTTGCGCACCTCAAGGAGAATGTATGCTCCTTGAGGGCATCAACTTCCATTTTGGATTTCTATCTTCCTCATCTAGGCCAGTAGCTGATACATAGTAGGAGCTTACTGAATTCATGCCAATTAGCTGACTCATAAGCTCCAACTACCTGATTTCACATATGAGAAAACTGAGGCCAAGATCCTTGAAGTAACTTGCCTAAGGTCAGACAAGTTAAGAGAACCAGAACCCAAGCAGGTCATCAGACTACAAATTAGGTGCTGTTCCTAGAACAGCACATGGTCCCACTCTTAGACCACTTAAAATTGAAACATCTAAGTGGACAATGCATAAAGTGATGAACTTAGAGCCAGGAAGATTCAAATCTTGCTTCAGACATTTATTTATTTATTAACTGTGTTACCCCGGGCAGGTCACTTAACCTCTCTCAGCCTCCGTTTCCTCGTCTATAAAATGGGCATGATAACAGCACCTACCTCACAGGTTTGTCGTGAAGATCAAATGAGACAATGGTTGTACAAACACTTAGCAAAACTGAAAACACAATAGAAATGTTATAGTATTATTACAATGATAGTTGGTTAGTTAAGTAGGTAATAGTGATTAAAGACTCTAAAGGAATCTCATCTCCTACCTTTGCAAATCTACATAGACTATAGATCAAATCTCATAATAATGAACTCCATGAAGCATCAGATATTTTCCTTATAGAATTATATTTTAATGAATTCTAGAAATAGAAATCATATTTTCAGCTGTTATAGCTAGAGTCTGAATTGTGAGGATACTTAGCTTCTCTGTAACGCATTCAGAAAAGAAAGGAAATATTCCAAAAACAGTGTGAAGGGGTGGAGGCAACTTTCTGACTATTTTCAGAATCGCTGACCATCTGGGCCCAGGATTCTGCCAAAGCCTCACTGTTGAGGTGCCACCCTAATAGCATCTCCAAAGGTCTTGGATTCTCTGAGCTCATTGAGACCAACACTGCCAACTGGAGACGCTTATTCAGGGAGTTTTCCATCTTAACCGGTCAACTAGTCTCGTCCTCTGCCTTTAGATAGGACGGAACTTTTCCCTGTTAAAGACCACTAGACATAAACGTTCCACTGTCAGTATTAATTTCCTAAGTTTAATGATCTCCATTCTCAGGATTCCACTTAGTGCTTAACCTCAATTCCTCAGCATATAGCTTAGGGAGGTAACTAGGTGGCTCAGCAGACAGAGCACTAGACCCGGAGTCTAGAATGTTGTTGTTGTTCGGTCGCTTCTATCATGTCCAACTCTCCAGGACCCCATTTGGGGTTTTCTTGGCAAAGGTACTGGAGTGGTTTGCCATTTCCTTCTCCAGATTATTTTACAGATGAGGAAACTGAGGCAAACAGGGTGAAGTGACTTGCCCAAGTTCACATAACTAGCGTCTGAAGAGGAATTTGAACTCAGGTCTTCCTGACTCCAGGCCCAGTGCTTTATGCACTGAACCACCTAGCTGCCCTTGGAGTTCAGATCTAACTTCAAACCTTAGCTGTGTGACACTGGGGGAACCTCTTGTCTGCCTCACTTTCCTCATCTGTAAAGTGGGGATAATAATAGCACCTACACCCCAGAATGGTTGTAAATTAAATGAGATGAGATTTGTAAAATGCTTTATGAACCTTAAGGTACTATATGCTAGCTATTATTATTAGATTAATAACCAATTAATTTAATAATAATAAATGCTAGCTATTATTATTAAATGAATGCTAACTAAAGAGCAGAATAGATGACCAGAGGAAACATAAACTACAATGTCAATTAGGTGTGATATAACGCGTGTAAGATAATAGCAAATGCCAACCAACTGAAAATAGCCCAGAAAGGCCAATAGTGGTACAGAGAAAAGAATACTGACTCTGTAGTTAGAGCATCTGGGTTTGAAGCCTGCCTCTGCCTTTTTACGCCCCATACCATCTTGGGCAAATGACAACCTCCTTCTGGCTTTAGCATCCTAGGCAGCTAGAGAGTATAATAGATAGAATACTGGACCTGAGATGAGAAAGGCCTGAGTTCAAATTCAGCTATAGACACTTAGACCCTGGGCAAGTCACTTAACCTATCTGCCTCAGTTTTCTCCAGTGTAAAATGAGAGAAAAATAACATGCGATATGCACATTTATAGACTTCTCCCTTACAAATGGTCATATGGACTGTTTGTGCCCGACCTGTAGTACAACATTCTGACCTTGTGTTGGTATGATCAGTCACAGCCTGAAACACTGTACAGCAAGGCCCGTATTGTGGTGTCATTTTACAGGAAGGACAAAACAACAACAAATGAGAATAATAATCACACCGACTTCCCATGGTTGTGTTGTAAGGATAAAATGAGGCAATGTTGGCAAAGTGCTTTGCAAACTGTGAAGTGCTGCATAAAGGCACACGAGGGATTATTAATTAATTAATCATTATTAAATTATTATAATAAGAATTAAATTGATTAAAATTTGTAATTTTTAAAATTTGTAAAACAAGGAGGTTGGATTATATGGATTCTCACATCCCTCCCAGCTTTACGTCAATGTTTCTTTGACAACATTAGCCTTCCCATTTTCATTGTGCAAGTCCAATCTTAAAAGGTGACAGATCAGACAACCAAACAGTTAGCCATAGATTTGAATTCACTTGTGGAAAGCCTGACTCCTGAGTGGCCTTGGAGACACAACTTTTCCCAATGGAACAGGTGACAACAGTTTTTGTTACTATTCAGTTCTTTGAGGAGCATAGAGGGCTGGATAAAAAGACTTCTCTTCCCAGCATCTTCCTCAAATCTGCTACACAGTTTTTGATGCAAAGAGGAGATAAATCCCGATATGCAAATATAAAAAAGTGCCTAGCTCAGGAGATTCTAAACAAGTTGCCTTGAATATCTGCATGGGAAATGCGACTGCTGCACAAACACTCTTTACGGCTCAACTGCTCCAGAAAATACATCCCCTAGGGCTAAGCTGGGCCATTTGGAATGAAGACTAGCATAATAGGAAGACTTGGGGGTCTCTAAAGGTCAGTGGAATTTCAACCAGATGTTTTCTTTAGCCACAATAGATTTGGCAATAGGAGTGGTTTACATATCCCATCTGCAGAGTTAAGTGCAAATATTAAAAAACAAACAAACAACCCTACTCATCCCTACCATCCAGCGGCCTTTCCTTAGAGTTCAAAGTAAGAGTCTTCTATTGATTTTCACAACTTTGGCTGAGTTTATAGCAATGCCCCTCATTTGCATTTAATGGGAAGAGGATGCTAAAGGATATAAATTTCAGGGACATATTTAAATTAAGCCTCAGGCATAAGCAAAAGAAGGGATTGGGGGAGACTTGAGGATCATGAATGGCCTGGACCAACCTTCAGTCCAGAGCCAAAGTCCAACTTGGTGAAAGAAGCTCACTGGGACGATCTAAAGTGCTACTGATGCCGAAAGCTTGACATCTGCTATAACATCTGCCCATTAATGTCATTATGTTAACATCTGCCTGATGACATTCCCTGGGAAATCAGTGTCCTTTGCACATGTTGAGTCAGAAGTAAGAGTATTCTCCAGTCTGTGTAGTCTCCCCACCCTGACTCTTTCAATCCCCAATCCCCTTTTTAAATGGCTGCATTTGCAAATACATTGCAAATCAGAGAAGTCAAAGTTAATAAAATTTTGCACTTCGACCACTAGACTTTCCTCCTCTTCTGTCTCTTTGTCTGCCACTGTAGGCAGGCTGCTCTCCCCACCCCCTCCCCCATTTTCAGAACACATAATGTTCTCTTACTTTATTAAACCATAGTCTTCTCCCTACTTAGAAATGAATGCTATTGTCTAAAAACCATTGAAGTTTCTTTTCAAAAAAGACCAGGGCCCCATTGCCTCATGTGGAAAATGATAATGCATTCCCCGGGATACTTCTGCATTCCTGAATGTCTCAGCACATCAGCAATGCAGAGAACCTTTGGGGAAGTTTAGTTTTGGAGGTTGTTTTATTTTGCAGCAATTGATGCTTGGACCAGACGGATAGCTTTTTTCTAGGCTTTAAATTGCACTGCAAACCTCCAGGAAAGAATATAAACAGTTTCTGAATTTGCAGCCTTTAAACAAAAATGCCTTTAATTTGAGGGGATTCCTTAATATTGCTTCCTATATTTTCCTTTCTTAGTGCCTTCCTATTTCCCCGACTACCAGAAATTTGAAGTATTTCCCATCTGACACACACATGCACATCCAAACACTTCCTCCCCTTTTCAAACTTGGACAGTTTCCAAATGCAGCTATTCTGAAGCATGAATAAAATACATTAATTTTTTTGAGTAACATGGACCTTGATAGAAGGAGTCAGAGAGAACTAGTGGAATACATCTTGGCTAATGCTGCCTTTGCTCTGTATGTGAGTACTCACTGCAGTATTTACCCAAATCACCTGTTCCAATGATGGGCCAAGGATCCATGATGCATATTGAGAGCATAATAATAGAGAGGGTTGCTCAGACCTTTAATAGAAATGGTCATGGGGCAATCAACTGATTTTTAAGACCAGTGCTTTCTAATTCATTCATTTCAGAGATGTTCCATTGCTAGGAAAGACTTAATTACTTAATGTCAAACTGTAACATGGATAATCCATCTATTCTAATCTTGTTGCCACTGTTTCTTATTCATAGTTTTTAAGTATCCATGAGCATTATTCTATGTCCAGTGATGATATAAAAATAATCCTATATTGCTTTTTTATTTTTTGATCTACATTTGTAGTTTCACTGTGAGAGGGCACTCCCAGTAAGGAAAACCCCTCCACCAGGACAGATCAGCAACTGTTGTATAACTTAGAACTTTAATGAATTGCTTATGTGCTTATCTTACACATTATTTTATGTATTTGTATTGTTACAAATGTCGTAATAACATCAGATGGGCATTTGGTGAGCCCCTATGTCTTCAGAAGAGTCAATCATCTGGTTTTTAGATATGGGAAGCTTTGTTTCTCATTGGTCCATCGCTACAAAATGTGTGTGTGGGCTAAGAATTTCACTGACATACATGACACGATGTGCCAAGGAGTTCCCTTGCATTCTGAGTAAGGATGTGATTCCTATTCTGCTGTGAGACACAAATGAGATAATGGAAGCACTTTGAAAAGTACAAAGTCTCATACAAATGTGAGATCAAATAATATCTTGAAAAAATATTATTAACCCATCAATCAAATCTAGTTGTCAAATAAAAACAGAAAGGATTGAAAATTTCATTCATAGGCAAAACCTTACAGCCATTTACCAAAAGTTACAAACATCCCTTTCTAGGATGGACAGGACTGAGGAGGACCCACTCAAGCAATCAATCAACCATTAAGCAACTGTTCAGCTACTATTATGTGCCTGAAGCTATGCTAGTGCTGGCCTGGGTCCTGATTTCAGAGACTACTCAATCTCAAAACAAAACACAACCAAGCTTTTTTTTTTTTTTTTTTGAGGGGTGGAGGGAGGGGATGGGGAGGTAAAGAGAGCAAGGGAGGAAAAGGGAAGGGGTAATACCACCATGGTCTTTCATCTCTCAGATCTAACCCTTTCTGCTTGGCTAATTGGAGCACCAGGCTATAAATCTTGCATATT
This sequence comes from Trichosurus vulpecula, assembly GCF_011100635.1. Taxonomy (NCBI): domain Eukaryota; kingdom Metazoa; phylum Chordata; class Mammalia; order Diprotodontia; family Phalangeridae; genus Trichosurus; species Trichosurus vulpecula. Next base: position 286,234,872 of record NC_050576.1, on the reverse strand, counting down.
TAAGAGCCAGGAAAACCCTCCAGAGCTCTCAGTCTAAAATTTGCATGGGAGTTTGGCAATATTGAGTTTCCAGATAAAATGATTAACAGGCAGCTTTAGGGTGGCCTTGGAGAAAACAATCTTTCTTGAATCTTGCCACCTTGATATGAAGTTTTTTGTCTGTGTTTTAGTTTTTATAAACAGAGTTCTGAGGTGGTTCATGAGTGAAAGGCTAGAAGGCTGGAGAAAGGAATGATCCATATTCCAGAGGCACCGTTCAGTGCCTGAAATCTGATTGATGTAGTCCTTGGCAAGGAATGGGGACATCTTACTAGGAAGGGGCTGGGATCTTAGTTCAACTTTCAATGCTGTTATCCACAATTACTGGCATTTTAGGAGTATCTGCCCCAAGATTTCAATAGTGGAAAATGAGTACACCTGATCAAAAGGCTGTTTGCTTTGTCATAGCACAATATCATCCATCAGATTTCATGAAGCAAAGAATTAGAATTTGCTATGAGGATGTCCACAATCCAGTCTAATTCCAGGGTAGGCAGAGTCCAGTAAGCGAACTATTTGTTGAAACAATGTTTTAAAGGCACTGCCAAATAAACACAGAGCATTTATAGCTTTGCACAATAGGAATCAGCTTCATTTATGCAGCAGGAAGATCATTTACAACAAATTTCTAAAAGACACCCAGTGTCAATTACAAAATGTTCAAATCGAGGCCAGAAATGGCAATACTTAAAGAGGCCTATTGAGCAATGCTAGATCACAGTTGGAATCAGGTTTTTCAGGAACATCATATGAGTTTATTAGTATGAAGTCTTTTTATGTGGTGGTCATTAACCCTTTTTACCACTGAGAAATAGAAACCTAGAAAGTGGAGAGGATCTGGAACAAAGACTCAGGGGATCCCAGGTCTCTATGGATACTACTTTGTCCTTTCTGATATGCTGACCTCTCTAAGGTTTGCCAGCGTTCCCAAAGGAATGGAGCCAGCAATGACATCTTTTCCTCTACTCCACTCAGGCATTTTATTGTTAGCTCTTCCCATTCTGTTCAATACTCTTCCCTCTTTCCCATCTCCCAACCCATCTCTTAGCACTAGCCGATAGCTAGCAACAGATGTTAATGTATGGAATGGCTCCTAAGGACACCTTTTTGTAGACTAATTGTTAATATCAAGAGGGAGACAAGAAGACTGGAGAGACAGAGAGGAATGAAGAGAGAAGGAAGAGGAAGGAGAAGAGAAGAGAAGAAAAGGAAAAGAAGGAGAAAGAGAGAAAGAGAAATAAAGAAAGAAAAACATGGTGAGGGAAATATAAAACGGAGAGAGAGAGGAAAGGAAGGGAGAGAAAGAAGGAAATGAAGAAAAAAGAGAGAATGAAGAGGAGAAGTGATAAAGAAGAGGGAAAGGGGTTTGGGAAAGGGAGTGGGGAAAGAAGAGAGATTTAAATATCAAGATTTGGGTTTCAGCAAAGTGTTCTCAAAAAGAAAACTCTGGGGAGGCAGAGTGAAAATGTAATTGCTGCTAGAATACAGAGGAAGCCCAAAGTCAAACAGAGGAAGGCTATTTCTGAGTCCTTTTACAAGAATCAACCCCAGGCAAAACTGAAAACAAAAATAGTTTCCTCCTCCTGACCTGCAGTCTCCCTATCTGCAATAGTCCTCCCCTTTTGAACTCTCCCTCCTTTCTGGTGCCTATTGCCAATGTGCTGCCCCTTGGCCACCTAGTCTCTTACCACCATCACTGATGGGCTGTCATTGAACTTGCCTTCCTAAGCAGGACTCCAAGAATTCCCCAGTACAATGTAAATTTCTTGAGGGAAGGTGGTGCTTTATTTTTGTCTTTATATTGGCATATAGTATTTAATATGTGCTTGTTGATTAGTCTTATCTCTGTTCCCCGCCCCCCAGACAATCTGATAAAATTAACCAAAGCTAAGGTGTTAATGGCCAATGATAATTGTATTATTATTCCACTCAGAAACTATTTGCAAAAGAATCAGAGAATGTCATAACTGGAAACAACCTTAGAAATGATCTAGCTCACCTTCCTTTGATAACCAAGGAAATAAGCTTAGGAGATGTGAAGTGACTTATACAACTATGGCTAGTAATTAGCAGAATCAGGACTTGAACCCAACTCTCTCATGGAAAATTCAAGCATAAAGTCATCATGTCAAGACCTCTAGACAGGGATATTCATTGTTGAGGGTTGATAGTGGGGTTCCATACTCCCCAAACCACAGCAGGAAGGTGGTTTTCTAAAGTACCTATGCACTTACAATGACTGAAAAAAAGAGATACATTTTTGTTCCTAATTTATGGAATTCCTTTTTAAGAGAAAATACAGGACTTCTAAGGCCACCTCTAACATGCATATGATGAGCTATTTAATTGTCCTCATTCTGTCTCATAAGCAGTGACTTTGGATCCAAGCCAAGGACAGGGTACCTGATAGAAAAGGCTATTGACCTCCTGCATAGTCTTTCTATCATACTTAATTATTCCAGACAAAGGTTGGACACCTGAAGAAAAAGAAGGAAAAAAAAAACCAAGTGGCTAAAATTCAGCCAAACCTGTAGAATGTGAATCATAGAATTACAGAATGTTAGAAGAACCTCAGAGATGAGCTAGTCCAACTACTCCATCTTACAGATATTGTTGTTCAGTCATTTCAGTCATGTACAACTGGGGTTTTCTTGGCAAAGATGATAGAGTGTTTTGCCATTTCCATCTTCAGCTCAAAACAGGGTTAAGTGACTTGCCCAGGGTCACACAGATAGCATCTGAGACTGAATTTGGACTCAGATCTTCATTACTCCTGGCCCAGTACTCTCTCCACTGCAGCTATCCCATTTAACAGATAGGGATCCTTGAAGGAGTTGATTGGCTTGCCCTAATTCAAATGGATAACTATAGCAGAATTGGATCTAGAACCCAGGGCTCTTGACTCCCAGTGTTTTTCTCCAATTAAAGGTAATCAATCCAGTGCTGCCTTCTCTTCTCTATTGTTCTTCATCATCTTGCATCACAGTGATGCCACTCTATCAGTACCATCTTCACTGGCTGTCGGTGGGGCCTCCCCGTAGCCTCAGCAAGTCCCTTATATGGGGCTTGTCTCAGTTTAGAAATACCAAGTCCCTTGGAGATCACAGGGGACCTGGGATATGGGTGAGGTGAGAAAGTTGAGTCAACATATAGGTGAACTAGTTGTCAAGAAAACACTCTCATTTCTCTAGAGCCATCTGACCCCTAACCTCCCTGCATATCCAAAGGCAACAGATCTAGGCACTTAAATGGCTTTCATCACTTACGATTTGGGATCTGTGCCTAGACATCTCCCCTTTTGAGGAAGATCTTAGAGTTAAAATCCATTCAAATTAGACCCTAGAATGTAAAGCTAGATATAATAAGCTCGAATTCATTGTTTTGTTTTTTCAGTAGCTGTGGGTAGCAGATTTTTCAGGAACCATAGTATAACTGAGAGAAGCTCACATGCAGGTCTTCTTTACCCTTGCTCTTCAAGCCCAGGCTTGTGGAAATGCTGCTTGATTTACAGCAGTGTAAACCTGCCCACAAAACATCCAGAGACTCTTCTTTCCCCTTTGCTGGTTTTTATTACCTTTCTCCTTTTATTTCAAATATAGCCTTGCAGAAGGTCTTGTGTGAGGGAGCTGAAGTACTTATTCACTGGCTGCTCTCACATGGCTGTTCAAACATTTGACTGCTCTTTCTTGCTCTTAAAGAGGTATTCCACTCACACCTTGCCCTATTTCCTGAAAAATAAAAATAAAGACATCTGAAATATCTGGAGCCATTTGCAAAAACCCAGTATCTGGTATTTATGGATTACCTTTCTCAAAGGTACTCAGAATGATCATACAAACCTGATCTAATTAAAATCTACAGAACATTGAAGGGAGAAAAGGATTAGACATTATTACTCTAAGTTACACATGGAAATGTGGAATGACAATGGAATAGGATATTTACATTTAGAATGAAAAGGCCTTTGGTGATCATAAATTTAGAGCTAGAAGGGACCTCAAAGGTTATCTAATCTTACTCCCTCATTTTATAGACAAGGAAAATGAGGCCCCAGAGACTTATCCAAGTGACTTGCCCAAGGGAGCAGGTGACTTGCCCAAGGTCACACAGATAGTAAGTGGCAGAGATTATCTAGTCCAACCTCTCTGTTTTACAGATGAGGAACCCATAGACCATGGTTAGAATAAAAGCTACTGGATTCTTCCCTAATCTCTACTCCTCCTACTAAACTGTTTTCTAATTGCTGAAATTTATTACAGGCCATATTTTCATATTAACTCCCATTTTAATATTTTGACCCATTAGCATTCCCTTAGAAGTACAATAATCGATCATGGAAAAATATAAGATATAATAATCATCCCAGTGGTACTCCAGCCATCTCTAGAGAGGCAAAACCAGTTATGGGAACCTTAGCCTTTCCTATGTCCATTTGGTTTTTTTAGCTGAGAACTTGTAAAATGTACCAGAGGCAAAGTGGCAAAGTTTAGGGAATTACGAGTTTCAGTCACCTTCGAGGTCCTCCCATTTTAAAGATAGCAGCTGTACAAGAACTCTCTCTTCCTCCCTCCTCTCTCTCTTTCTCTCTCTCTCTCTCTCTCTCTCTCTCTCTCTCTCTCTCTCTCTCTCTCTCTCTCTCCCTCTCCCTCTCTGTCTCTCTCTCTCTCTCTCTCTCTCTCTCTCTCCATAAATAAATAGATAGCTATAGAGAGATATGCACACATAGGTAGATCTCCATATCTGTATCTATCTATATAGAGTTCTTCTAGTACAGCTCCTATCTATCATCTATCTATCAATGATCTATCATCTATCTATCTATCTATCTATCTATCTATCATCTCTTTATCATCTATCATCTTTCTATCTATCATCTACCTGTCTATCTATCTATCTGTCTGTCCATCCATCTGTCTGTCTATCCATCCTGTCTTTCTATTTATCATCTATCTATCAATCATCTATTTATCATCTATCTATCTATCTATCTATCTATCTAGATCTATCCGTCACATGTACGTGTAGATCTAGTCCTCATTTTCTTGGTAAAGCTTTCTGCCTGAGCCACATCTGGGAAATGTTTAAAGATCACAGGATCATAGATCTAGTAGGACTTCAGAGGCCATCTAGTTCAAGTTGGTCACTTTTTACAAATGAGGAAACCAAGGCCCATCAATGTTAAGGGCCTGTCTAAGTTCTCTCAAGAAGGATGGTGTGACAGTGGTGGGATTTTAACCAATGTCCTCTGACTCTAAAGCCAATCTCTTTACATTGCATCACTCTGCTAGATCTCCAAGAGGAAGTTCTTGCCCCTTTTCTTGGTGACAGTCACCTATTAGACTGAATAGCTGTATATACTTCCTCATGGAAGCATACAGTATACAGCTATTTAATCTAATTCCTTCAAGAAAAGATTTATTCCCATTTCCTCTTATTCTGGGCCCCTGTGGAGATGGAGAACAGTTGATCACCATTCTCCATATAATAACCCTTCATACTAAAAGACTTACTGAGTTACAGCTCTGTCTTCTCATTCCAGATTAAATAATTCAATCCCTTTAACCTTTCCTCAGAGGTCCAATTTGCCAGCCTTTAGTTTAATCATTTTCATTGCTCCCTTTGGGCCTTCTCCAAGGACTCCACATCCAAATATGTCACTTTTGTAATTTAGTTTACTCTCCTAAGTAACTTCCCCTGATGTAGGGGCTTGGGTAGAATGAAGCAAATAGAATTATTCCCATTCCAAAGGAAGTCATCGCCAGGACCATGGGCAATTGAAATTCAACAAAGGTATGTCTTAGAGCCCTGAAATCATATGGTGGTGGGAAGTGGGGAGCTAATCAAAACTGATCGTGGTAATTGCAAATGAAGCTATGTCCTAGCCGGATAACATCCACACCCCATGGGCTGTTCTACAGACAAATATCTAAATAACTTTTAAGGAGATAAGACCATCAAATGTCAAAGAATGGCTAGATGTAGTTAGATCAACAAGTTCTCAGAATGGCACTAATAAAATCATGGTGCTAATAAAATTAATGAGATGAAAGAGTTGTTTCCGGTTACCTAAAAATGCCTCTGCTGTGAGTGGGACAGCTGGGTGTTCCCTACCTCACCAATTGTACTGTGACCCATTCGGCCTGGTGTCATGGAAAGGGGCTTCCTGGCACATCGGTGACATCATCAGTTAATATTTCCTAAGCACCCACTGAGAGTGCAGAGTGCTGTAAGCGGCACTCACAAGATGATGTATAGATGTTAATCAAATACAGCCAGACCTCTCTATGATCTATTTGGTTAGAGATAGAAAAGGGAAGCCATGGGAAGAGAGGCACTTCCCCAAATGTATCCACATGTACAGGTGGTAATTTGTAGTAATTAGAAAGAGTCTTTCTTTCCTTAGCCCAAGTCCCTCACCTTGACCCTACATGCATTGCCATTTTGAAACAATCCAGGATTTTGAAAATGAACAACTCCAAAAAATAAGGGAAAAAAAGAAATTGAAGGAATTAGAATAGGCAATAAAGAACCAAAGCTATCACTCTTTGCAGGTGATACAATGGCATGTTTAGAGAATCTTAGAGAAAAAAACTGAAAAAATAGTAGAAATAATTCAAATTGTCAAGATTTTACTTGACAGATTCTCTCCAACCTCTGATGAATCTGAGAAAAGATTTGTAGGACCACATTTAACCATTTTGTTCAATTCATTGGGTTGTAGAGACACGATGTTTTATTTTGTTTTTCATTTTCATCCTCTCTCCTACATCTATCTTCCCGTGAGAAAGATCATGTATGTATGTATAAGATAGTTAAGATGACTACAAACAAAACAAATAAAATCTAGTGAGTCAGCTTTTATTCTTGAACTCAATTCAGTTTTCATTAGGTCCTTTGACTTCTATATGGAACTTTTCTGGCTAGTAATTGTTTATTGGCAGCATCCTTGGAGTTGCAGAAAGGCTCCTTTGCCAAAGGTCATGAAAATACTTAATTCTGGAACCAGCTCGTCGGTCCAATTCACTATTTAAGCCTTAGATGCTTTTAGAGTGGGAATTCCTAACTCTTTTGTGACACAGACCCCTCCAGAAGACTGATAATACTTATGGACTGCTTCTCAGAGTGATATTTTTAAATTTGTAAAGTAAAATACATAGAATTATGAAGGAAATCAATTATATAGAAATGTACCTACCAAAATATTAACACAAACAAGGTCAACACCATGCTAAGAACCCCTGCTTTGGAGTAATCTAGAGCTATCAAACAGAACTTGGCAAGGGGTTATAGCACTGACTCAGTCTCCCTATTATATTCAGTAATGAGGATGACAAGGAGACTACAGCTTATGTGGTCTCCATTGATAAAATCATTGTCTCCTCTTGGGAGAACACAGGGAAATCAAACAACTGATTTAGTTCTGTAGTCACCTCCAGTTAGTGCTTCCAATATGAATCTTATAGCCAGGGCTTAAATGTCAGACACTTGTCCATGCTGCTTTATGCACTTGTCCCACGGGGTGAAGGAAAGAAACATGAATATAGGTATGGTGTCTGCATGTAGATAAGTCACCTCCACAGAGCAGACCCAAACTAAAATAATTGGTGGCAGATGCTATGAGTTTAGCAAGGCACTGATGGCAAGTATGTTTTGTTACTTGAGTAACATTAAGTATTTTTTTAAATCATAAGTTGAGTGAGACTATAAAGTATATCTGATTTTAGTTCTGCAGGGGTAAAATGTCCTACTATAAATTCATAGCCACAGATGAGATACTTAAGAAGGGAGGGGTGATAAGTATTGATACATATTGCCAACGAATTGTGTCTTGTAGGTAACAAATAACTGGCAGTGCCTGCTTAAGAAATAACAGGGTTAGGGTTTGGAATACATCTGCATTCCCCACCACACCTAATGCTCCCATAACTATATCTCTGATATTCACAGTTATTTCAATGCATCAGCAATATGACCCATTCCCAGCCCATTACTTGAAACTTGGAAAACAATGACACTTCTGTTTAGATCTGGAGTTCATCATCAGCTTAAATTGTGTGTGCAGGTGTGTGTATATGCATGTGGAGAAAGTGGAAGTGAAGGGAGATTCAAGAATGAAAGCTATGGAGATGGGGAAGAAGGGAAGGAGAGGGGAAGGAGGTTGGAAAGAGAGAAGGAGAAAAACAGGGGAGAGTGATTGAGTGGGGACAGAGGGAGGGAGGAAGACAGAAGGGAGGCAGAGGGAGAGAGAGAGAGGAGAGGAAGCACAAAGAAAAGAGAGAGGGGAAGAAGAGAGAGAAAGGGGGAAAAGGAAAGAAAAGGAGAGATGGGAGAGGGACAGAGTGAAGGAGAGAGAGGAGAAGAGAAACATTGAAGGGAGAGAAGAGAAGGAGAAAGAAGAGGGAGACAGAGGGAGGGAGAAAGAGGACAGGGGAGAGAGAGAATGAAATTGGAGAATCTTAAAAGATCCATCCACAAAGAGCTAGATGACTTTTTCAGTAAGGCTTTTATGAGCCCAAGAAAATAAAATTCTTGCTGACTTTGAAGTCGTTCTTTTGGTGGTTGTTCTACTCAAATAAATAAATAAATGCACACAAAGGTAGCCAACAGATTAAAGGAACTCCATTTATAAAAATCAAATGAACCACTAACAACACTTGTTTGAGATATGAATAAATCATCCACCATGAATTATTCATCGTTATCAAGAAACATGCTGGGAATTCAAGGAACTGGGCTCCAAAAGGTGCTATAATCTAGGAGGTAAGGGTGGCACAGGCTTGAGAGGCTTGGGAGGGTTCATTGTCTTCTATTGACCCTGGGGAGTGAGAAGACAAGCCAGATGTCATCTGCTAGAGATAGCCATGCTAGCCCTATTCTCCCATTTATAACTAAGTCTCTAGTGGCCTTCCTAACTGGAGGCCAGAGCCAGAATAGCTATCCATAGAATTCTAATTTATTAAACTCCATGTGCCAAAGAGCTCTATAATCAGCCCCATAAAAACAAAGGAAAGGAAAGGAAACAAAATAGCAAGTATATGCAGCCAGTGGTGGTGTTGGGTAAAAAGTGGCTGTAGTTGAACTTGAGAGAGGCTGACTAGAGATTTCCCAGATGAGAAGGAACTCCACAGAGTGGCTTGCCTCCGACCTCCTCATACATGACTCTGTTTTTAGCCTGCCCATTTTAATTAATTAATCTATTTCTGTATGTATTCCAGGTCCAAACTGCTTTGCAGGAACTACAATAATTCCGGCTGGCATTGAAGTGAAAGTGGATGAATGTAACATCTGTCACTGTCACAACGGGGACTGGTGGAAGCCTGCTCAGTGTTCAAAACGTGAATGCCAAGGCAAGCTGACTGTTTAAAGCAGAATCCCAACCAATGACAAGTCCATAAAATGAAAAAAAAAATGTTATGGCTTCTACACTGCACATATTTAAAACAAAACAAAACAAACAAAAACTCCTGCCAGCTACAACCGGGTCACCAGCAAAACCTTTTAGGGTTGACAAAAGTGAATATTTTACTAAGAGGAAATTTCTCTCTTTCTCTTTCTTGCTATACCGAATATATACAGTATCTAGCTATCTAACCCGCTTTTGTAAGTCCCAATGCTTGACGGTGACACGAGGACGGGATTTCTGAATCAGAAAGGAAGTACCATCCATTCACAGACGCCTTTGCTGGTGATGCCTCTGACCTGCCAATTTATCTTCAGCTGTTTAACTCCTTTTTACTCTTCTGTACATCAAACATGGCATTTTCCTATTGCGGGTTCCCTCCCTTTTTAGAATCTTGGGGACCAGATTCTATAGAATGAAAAAAAAAGTTTTTAGCTGAGCCAAAATTCTGAGAAAAAGGAATGCCTAAATAGTGAGCATATTTACAACTAGGAGCACACCAAGACTCAGATTAATCAAACTACCCACGTCAATCATGTTCGGGTCCTGTGATAGGAAAAGAGAAGCAGAGACTGGGAGGAGGCGCTAAAGAGTAGGGTAGGGAATGAGTGCTGTCTCCACCTGGTGGTGCCTCACACACTGAGGAAAACCACTTGAGTTTCAAGAGTAAGACCTTGAAGCTGCCAGTGCAAACCTAAGGTGGGAAGGGAAACCTGGACCCAAATACAGCCATGGTAAAGAAACAGGGTTCCACTTGAAAAAAATAATATTACATTAGCCACCAGACTTCATCATACTGCTGTACTGAGTTTGGACTGTCCCAAACACACTCAAATAAACATAGTAACACTGTCATCTGGCAATATAACTCTAAGAGCCAAGTTGAACAGTCCCACTGTGAATCTGAATTGTTCTGAACAGCCTTGGCTCTGGAGGCCAAACTTGGTCGAAAGCCAGGAGGTTATATAAATTTCCTGGATTGAGTCTGTATTTATCATGTTACAGTAACATCCTCTTAGCCCTATGTCGAGAAAGACAAGATTCAGGACACTCTTTCCACCTCAAGTGCTGATTTAAATTAGTGATTAGGGTAGAGATTAGGGTGAGACTTGCACAATACAACTTTATTAGTTGACCATTTAAAGATATGTATGTATGTGTGCATATATGTGGGTACATATGTACACACAATATATAAATATATATGTACATGTATACATAGAAATAAACAGTGAACCTTTGCAAGGTCTCAAGCTTGCCCTGGCAATGCTGCTAGTACAGTAACAGAAAAAATACACAGGGTATCCTAAGACCATCTTGATTCAAGTGTAGAATAGAAACTCCGAAACCAGGCAACATGATTTGTTGCTAATTCCACTCTCTGGTCCTGAGGACACTGAAGCAAACACCATTTGATCCTTTGGGAAATTCTAAGATTGCCTCTAATTTAGGTTTTCTTTCTTTCCCCTTCCTGTTATGGTAATCTGGACCTCATGATGGGAGGGCCCCAATGTAGAATTCAACCAAATAGGTGGGGCTACTGCTTGGAAAGAAAGAGGGTCTCCCACCAAAGCTTCTTGCTTCATTCCTGTGCATGCTGCCTCTGTCTCACTCCTTAGACCTTTCGGGACCTAAATCCCTCAGCTGTCCTGAAGGGTTAGATTTCCCCGGTGGGTAGCCCTCATATTGCCACTGGCCCAACCTCAGGATACATACTTCTGCCATCCCTGTGGCCCATTTTTCATTCTAAATTGCCAGGCTTTCCTCCTTGAAAATGCCTAATGCCATCAAGAGAAAAGAGTTGTCATGCTTAAAATGAATGCATCGGGAGCTAACCCCCCAACATTCTCTCCATGGTATCGCTTCAGTTGCACTGAAGCAGGCCAATGCCGCCATCCTTTACGATGCCAATTTGCAGGGAAGCTAGTGCCTTTCGGTTGCCACCATGAATATATCATATAGACAGTCATGAATCATTCATGAACAATTCTGCATGATTTATCCCTCCACTCAAAAGTAAAGGCATTCCATGGTGTCAGCTCACGGATAGACAGAGATGTACGATACTGTTTCCTTTGCGTGGAGGTTGTCTGTTGCCAGCTTCAAAAATCCACATTCTTTGAAATAAAATAACAATAATAAATGACAGGAATAAGGTTTGAAACACAAAGAATACCATGAATAGAGCCATGTAGCATAGTGCCCCATCTATTATTAAGGAGCCGTGATGTCCTTTATGGGGAATAGAAAGGGAAAAATGCAATTGGGAAGCTGAGATAGAGTCATTTTGCATCAAAGGATAGGCATAGTGAGAGACACAGCAAGAATTTACTATATCATCAGTCAAGAAGCTCTTCAGGGAGTAGTTACACATATTGCTGAAGGAGGACTACCCTTACTTTGGTCAGCAGCCAGAAAGAATCTCCCTGACCCCAACCTATTCCAGGGGCTTCTGCTGTTTCCCTTGATACTTTGTAGAGCTGACAGAGGGTTGGTTTTCTTGGGTTCCCCTTTCCCACCCAACCTCACTCCCAGCCTTTAGGGAGATGTGAGCCTCTACTATAATAATTTCTCAGAAATCCACTGCATTTTATAGTTTTCTTCTCAACAGGCCATCTTGCCAAATCCTAAACCGTAAGACTATTTATAGTTGTGTTGGTCATTTTCTTTCTAAGGCTTTGTTTGTGGACCACCATTCCTCTCCCTTCTCTGCCGCCCTACTCCCATTCCTTCTTCCTCTTTTGGTTTCTGGGCTTTCAGTCCAACAGTGTGGAAGTTTGAGATCAACAGCCTGCTTGCCAGCTGATGTTGGTTAATGAGGACCCAATTTCTAAAATTTTTGAACAATAGTGTGCCTGAAAACTAGTGAAGAAAAAACAAAACAAAACAAAACCTGAACACTAAACTGTAAAAAGGGGATTCTAGCAACAATATTTGATGTGTAAAAGAATATATTATTAAAAAATTATTTTGTTAAATATAAAGTGTGTTAACCAGCAAACATTGTTTGTAGTATACTTTACTTCCCAAGTTTTCTCATTTCTCCTCTGCCTCATTCTAGTTAGTTATTCAACACCTTATCTTGAATGGTTTCCATCTTTGGAGAATGCATGTGACATTGAGGCAAGAACCAGTTATTTAGAGCTAGTTATTATTTCAGGGTAATTTTTTTAAGATAGCATATGCACTTTCCTTTTTCTTCTTAACAAACTAGGCTAGCACTCTGACTCGTGGATTCCAAAGCAGTTTCTAGCAAATCTCTAACAGAAAATCATACCTTAGTGCTCCAAAGAAACTTCGATCCCATCAATATAGGTATCCCCTCCACTGAAGCAGGTTGTAGCCCATCCATGCTGTATGACTTTTGTCTTTATCCTCCCAATAAGTATACCACAGGTGGTCTACCCAATGTGCTGGGGGCCTTGCTGAACTATAGATGACAGACACTGAAAAGGTCTCTCTTCATAAGGTCTCTCTTCCGTAGAGGTCACCTAAACATAGGATTTGGAAATGGGAAGGACCTTGGAGATGAATTGGTTCAATTCCTTCATTTGACTGATGAGAAACCCTGAAAGTTTGGTGAGGTTAAGTGATTTTGTCCAAGGTCATTTGGCTAGTAAGTGGCAAAACTAGCTTTCTCTCTCTCTCCCTCTCTCTCTCACTCTCTCTCTCTCTCTCTGTCTCTCTCTCTCTCTCTCCCCCCATATGTTTATGCAATACTGATGAGGAGAATGGCTTACCCACCATACACTCCTGCATAATGTCATTTTCCATCACACCCAAGGATAACCCCCAGACATACAGCCCTGCTTGGCCAGAGAAGGTAGTATGCACACTCCAATATTTTTAGTTCTTCAACTGCTGATATTTTACCCCATTTTGGAAACAGGAATTTTTATTCCAGTGGTTATTGAAGAAGAAAACTGGTCCCTACAAATAGATACTGTCTGTTGTAGGAACCAGACCTGAAGCCTTTTTCAGCATGGTAGAACCAGTCAGCCACTTTGAATTTCCTTGGCATCATCTTCAAGGACCCAGAGTCACTTCTATGCCCAGATGAAGCATCGGAGTAGGATTTTGCAGGTGAAATAAACCTGGAAGTTTTTCAATGCAAGACTAGACTACTGTCATTATTTTAAACTTTTACTTTCTATCCCCTCTTGCTCCTGATGGGAGGAGCAGCTTGAAAGAAAAAGTATTTCATCTCACACAAAGCAGAATTCAGTAAAATTAATTGTCTGGTCTTACTGATCCAGGCCTCTTCTTGTTGTTTTGGGTTTATGCTGGAAGCTGCTCCATGGAGGGGAGTGGAATTAAAGAAAAACTACCACCATATTTCCAAAGGAAAAAGGAGGGATACCAAGTATTCAAACTTGGTTTGCATTTCAACCCTGTTGGAATATATAAATTCTACTATATATAGTTCTCTGGTTTGATTTTCTTGAACCTTCTACAAGCTTAAATGAAGAGCATTTATAATAAACAAAGTTAAATAATTCCAGTGATGAACTAAAAAGAGAAAAGGCAGCTTTCTGAAAGATGCATTAACCCTTTCAGACTACTCACTGGGTAAGAATAAAGTTCTTATCTCAGGGTCCACTTTCTTCATGACTTTAATGATAACAATTTCCAAATAGGAAGTGAAGGCCCTGGAAGAATTTGGCTTAAGGGTTTATAACAAAATATATGCTATGTGCATATGCTAGTACTGAATATTTTTTTCACTGACTTTCAGAAGCACAAATGACTCAGGACTGATTAAGTGAAAGAAAAAAAAAGGGTTTATGCACCGTAGATCATATACCTAAGCAGTACTACACATATGCAGTTGCTGACCCCAAACACCTTCCCATTAATCTAATTCCTGTAGAGTCTTGATTAGCTGAATAAATGAGTCTGAGAGCACTTGTATTATAAAACACTGGGGTAATAAGGACTGACAGGCACAGTGTTCTTTCACTGAATTTCTTTGAAATATGCAACTGTGTGCTATGTTTTAACATTAAGGACACTTACTCAAAAAGGTACCATTTTATAATGTGCTGATGGCTGGTTAGCTTTTTCTTTTTTTCCTAATCCAGACGTGTGATTCCATTAATGTAGAGAATATCCAGCATGAAAACTTCCTCTTCCAAAGCAGATCAGCAATTAATGAGTAACTATGGTCTTACAGAGCTTAGTGAGGACATTAAGAAGCTAAGGGATTTAACCAAGGGGTTACCCCTGATACATGTATGAGTCTGAGGTGGACTTGAACCCAAGACTTACTGACATTAAAGGCATTTGTCCATCTGCTAATTAGTAATATTGCTTGGGTGGTATCATATGTCTGACAAAGCTTCTGATGTGCAATGGTACTTACCCATGACCCACCCCATTTTCCTTTGCCTCAACTGATCCCACAACTTAAATGACTGACATGTATAACCATAGTTCACGTTTCATACCTGTTTTCTTATCATATCATGTCTTGAAATGAAATTTCAGGTCAGAGTGATGAGTAGGGCACAGAGTCTTTCACAGACTATTTATGGGAAATATTCATCACTTGTTGTGTCATTGAGTGATACTTGCAACTTGTGAACACTCTTTAGTACTAAAGCAGAAAGTCAGCCATTGTCATTTTGGAGACATGAAAATCCAATTTTGTTTTTACACTGCTCTTCTAATGGATCCTTGCTCATGAGAAAAGGAGAGCATTCTGTGATTCTCTCTGCTCAGGTTCCCAGGACAGGAAGGGTTAAATGGTCAAGTGCATGCTGGGGACTCCTCTCCTTTTAAAGATTTCTCAGGATACCCAGAGTGGCTTCCATTACATTTTTCCTTTGGTTTGTTTGTTTTTTTGGTCTCATTCCCTCTTTAATTAATCACAACATTGGGTCAGCCAGACCCATTAGCAGCATTTCTCATTTGGACCTCTCAGAGATGCAGCTGCAGAAGCAATTTAATTTGTTGACCTGTGATCAATAGCAATTAATAGCATCTCTTTAATCTTGTTGAAAGGTCTGACTTGGGCTTCTAGTAGCTACCATCCCAAGAGAAAGGTATCATATACATCTGTTATTAACTCCTATGGTCTAGCCCCCTTCCACCATCCACTTTTCTAATGGCTTGTCAGTCTCTACAAGGCTGCCCTTCCCGATGACTTTGCTTATTACATCAGAGCATCCTAAATTTCTCTTCTTCAAATTCATTGGGTGAATGTTATGGATGGAAAATTCTAAATCCTATAAAAGTGGCCGTAAATAATTTTGTTTTCCTTTTTCTTCAAAAAGCAGATTAACTTTAAAAAAAACTTATTATGTTAATAACATGGAAGCTCATCCCAATAGGAGCCAAGGCATAAGGCAATTAGATGGGTTCACTGGATAGAAACTGATTTTAGAGTCAGGACGATGTGAATTCAAATCCTGCCTCAAATACTGTGTGACTGCATGCAAGCCATTTTAACCTCTTTTAGCCTCAGTTTCCTCATCTCTAAAATTGGAATAATAATATCACTTATTTTACAGATTTGTTGTGAGGACAAAACGCAATAACATGAAAAATACATCGTGAATTTTGAAGCATTATATGTTAGTTGTTACATCATTTATCATCATCATCATTGTGGTGGTTGTTGTTGTAGGACCCCACTACAAAGTGATGGGAATCAAGAAGCAAGGCCCTACAACAAAAATGTCTGCCCCCTTTAAAAGGGTTAAAGCTTCAATAAACAGGTGACAAAAGATCAAAGGACCCTTGTACCAAATAGAAGACCCATCCCAAGAGCTGTGAAATCATAACACATAGATGTACCTCTACAGATTAAGTTAATTCTGAAAAAAAGTTGCTGTGTGTTTTCTGCCCTTAAGAAGCTTCCTCTGTTGTATGCTTATAATTACATAACAGTGAACCATTAGACAATGTCTGTGAAATAGAACTCAGACACATACGAGGTCTTTAGACACAAAGACAAAGATTGGCAGGATCTTAGGATCAATTAGTACATTTGTGCAGTGTAGTGATTAGAAAGAGCATGGGGTTTGGAATCAAAGGACTTGGGTTCATATTCTACCTTCATCCCTTACTATCTGTGTGACCTTCAGTAAGTCTTTTAACTTCTCTGGGCCTCAGTGTTTCTCATCGGTAAAACAATGGAGGTTGGACTAGATGTTCTCTCAGATTCCTTCCAGTTCTAAATTTATGATCCCTCATGCCTACCTGTATGTATGTATGTATGTATACATACATGTCTGTGTGCATACATGTCTATGTCAATGATAATGGTTTGAAATATACTGAGCTCCCATCTTTGTGGGTTCCTCCCTAAAATCCTTCCCTAAGCTGGCACATCCTTTTCATTCTAGCTACCAATCCTGAGCAGATTTGGTCCCCATCATTCTCATCCCACCTCCGCTTTCCAGTGAAGTGTTTCATTACTTCTGCTTGTTCATAGATTTAATTTCCCATCCCTAATCATTGGTGGCTCATAAAAAAAAGTAAGTTCATTGATTTCAGAGAAAGCTCAGTCTATGAGAGGTTCTCAGAGAAAAACAAAAATCAAAGCAAATGCAGTTACTTAACACCATTTCAGTAACAATGATACATGTGCATAAAGAGAAAGCAAGAGATCTTATTAAATGTGCCAAGAAATTAATATAAGAGTGTGGATGTGTGTGTGTGTGTGTCAATGCCTTCTGCTGAAAAGGGCTTACCTTTCATGTGCATTCCAAGTTTGCTGTCTGATCCCCTATAAAGCATAACTTTTTTATAAGATGGAATGAGTGATTTTATTGGGTCTTCAGGCAATATGCATATGGTCGTGTCATAAGCGCAATTGAATAGTGATGATTTTCCAGTCCACTTAAAATGAATTTGCCTCAGAGCACCTGGAGGTCCCCATGCATGGAGTGTGCCAGTCTGTCCCCTTTAACAGGAATCTCCTTGCCTTTTTTCAAGCTGTTTTCAGGCCTGAATTTTCCATTTTACAATTAGCAAAACATAATTCATATACCATGCTCTGAAAATCTACCTTTACCTTCTAAGCCTTGAGCCTTGAAAATTACCTAAGAAGATACACTTTACACTTGACTAGTGTTCACTGAGATGCACCAGCTCCACTCACAAATAAGATCAGAACAAACTGGGATTTTAAATCCTCCTACCTTTCCCCAGCCCCTCACCAGCACTGTGGTATCCATCAGCACCTGGGTTGCTGGCCACCAATACCCTTAAGTCAGCAGCCTGTAATAGTTTCAATGGAATATAATGACTGAAGTTCCATTTTTCTTTCCCTTCCGGAGGATCAGCTCTCCTCCCAATCAGCAGGGAAACAAGAGTCACTGCAGCAAAAACTATTAAATGATGCATCTAAAAAGCATAAAGTAACACAGGGAGGGAGGGTGCAAGAGTTTTCCACTATCATGATATTTTACAACATCAATGTAGCATGCAATAATGTATTTCCCTTTTTTGCATTTGCAAACGGGAAATGGGAGAACCGGTATCTCTAATCACAGATTCCATTACATTGATTTGCTCCTGCAGTAAGTGGAAGGCTAGTCATCAGGGGCATATGCCTATTGAAATGATGTCAACATAGACAAATACTCTTTGTTTACCACATAATCTATATTTTAGTATACATAAATCAGCAGTATGCTGGCTGGGCACACAAACGCATCTCAGTGGGTTTTATTTTTTAGGGAAGTAAAAGAGTATATTGGAAATGCATTATATATGTGTTGAAAACCACAGAATTTGGAACTGAAGCAAAACTTGAGGATGCCTCT
The DNA here is from genome assembly GCF_011100635.1 of Trichosurus vulpecula. Taxonomy (NCBI): domain Eukaryota; kingdom Metazoa; phylum Chordata; class Mammalia; order Diprotodontia; family Phalangeridae; genus Trichosurus; species Trichosurus vulpecula. The sequence continues at coordinate 286,216,659 of NC_050576.1, read as the reverse complement.
AGTTCAAACCCCCTGATTTATAGCTGGGTTTAGGAGGCTCTGAGGAGTAGAGTTAATTACCTAAAGTCATGTTGCTTTTGAGGGCAGTACAAGAACCCAGGTTTTCTGACTCCAAGGCCAGCAGCAAGGTGAGGTAACGGATTATCACTGTGAAGTTGAGAAGTGAGTTTGAATCCTGACTCAGACACTACAAACCGTGTGACCCTGGACAAGTCACTTAAATTTTCTCAATCTCAGTTTTTTCATTTAAAAATTGGGAAAATAATAGCACCTACTTTACAGGGCTGTTGTAAGGGTCAAATGTGAGAATATATGTAAGAAAATGTGTAAACCTTAAAGTGCTATAAAAAGTCTAGAGACTGATGATGATGATGGTGATAGTGATGACGATGATGGTAGTGTTGGTGGAGATGATGATGGTGATAAGGATGATGGAACTGTGCTGATGAACTCAACATCCCTATCGATACAACACAAGTGAAAGTTCAGATTTAACTAATTGGACCAATTGTGTAGTGATCCACACTAAACAGGGTTAACCCTCAACCCTTCTTTAGGGCCTAACAACCACTGTAGTTTGTCCAGACTGACAAAAATCATCTGAATGATTAGCAGATATCTATTTCATTTTCAGCTAGGCAAACCAACCACAGTTATATTTTCAAAAAAGAAAAATCACTTCTCTGTTTATCTATATAAATAATTGATTTCCAGCCTGTATCTAGTTAATCTTTCAAATTACAAATATATGTGTTTGTGTATGTGTATGTGCAAAGGCAATAATAGCTTTAAAAACAACAGATACACACACATATATGCAAAAAAAACAAAATCCCCCAGCACATACAGTATATACATGTTATATATTATATACATTGTGTATATTGTATATTATATGTAATATTACATACTATATAAAATGAGGAAGCTAGGTAACCATGGATAGAGTGCTGGCCCTGGAATCAGGAGGACCTGAATTCAAATCTGGCTTCAGATACTTGCTAGTTGTGTGACCCTGAGCAAGTCACTTAACCCTGTTTGCCTCAGTTTCCTAATTTATAAAATGATCTGGAGAAGTAAATGGCAAACTGTTCCAGTATCTCTACCAAGAAAACCCTGAATGAGGTCACAAAGAGTCAGCCATGACTAATTGACTAAACAGCAACAACTATATAGAATATATGTAAAACATGATATATCATATATTGTATACTTTATAAAAATATATTATAAAGGTTATATATATTATATACAAATATATATAAAGCTTATATATGTGTGTGTGTGTTACATACTATATATGCAATATATGTAAATATATGCAAAGATTTGTGAGAGAGAGAGAGATATGGGTATGGGGTTTTTGTTTTGTTTGTGCACATGTGTGCATGTCTTTTATTTTTTAGCTGAGTCACTACCTTTGCAGATAAAACTGCTTTAGTTCCCATGGATCATGATAAACATACATGAATGAAAAAGCATTTAAGCACTTCATACGTACCAGACACTGTACTAAGTACTGCAAATACAAACAAACAAAATAGTCCCTGTCCTCAAGGAGTTTACATTCTAACAGTGGAAGATAGCATATATTGGAGAACAGTGGGCAGAATGGATGGTGACTGGAGTCATAGGTGTTATTTTATAATACTCCTAGTGGATGACTGGGGAGTTGCATAGTAGGTCTAGGTATGGGCGACATATGGCCAACGTTCAGTCAGGAGCCCAGGGTCCCAGGATTGGAACTGGAATTCCAGGACTCAGGAATATGACAACTTGAAGACGTCTGGAAAATAATATCACACTCCATAAGGTCTAACGGAGCCGTGATAATTGTTGTTAGACTGTAGTTTCAAAAGCTTCACTGACAGATTTGGTACATTGAAGAAAGTCTAGTATCATTTGCATAATAGGCTCTTAATCAATAGTCACTGAATGGGTCAACTAAAGACATGTAAATTAATGATTTACTATTTCTTTTCAGTACATGTAAAAAAAAGCAGCATACTGTTAAAATTACATGCCCTGGTTACAATGCTAAGACTAGAAATTTTGTTTTTAAGGAGAAGTAAGATAAAAACACAGAATATCAAAACTGAAAGTGACCTTAGAGACCCTCTAGTTCAGAGGTTCTTAACCTGAGGTCTGTGAATTTGAGTGTGTGCATTTCATATATATTTAAGTATGTGTGTACGTATGATATTTTATCTGGAAAGAAATAGTACATACACACACACATATATATATATTTTTTTATCTTCTTCCTCTTTGAAAACAAAATTTCTAATTTCACAATTATAAATGTAAATTCAGCATATAGGCAACCACTTTCACTATAAGTAACCTATGATCACCTATTAATAGTAACATCCTGTACATCATCCCAACAGTATCCTGAATTTATTTACATGCCTTGTAAATAAATAAATGCTGTATTCAATATAATTGGTTTCCTTTATAATCCTATGCATTTCACTGGAATGTTTAAAAACATTATTTTAAGAAAAACAAATAAAAATTATTTTGAGAAGAGTTATATAGATTATACCAGACTGCAAAATAGGTTCATGACATAAAAAAAGTTAAGAATGTCTGATGTTATCCAACCATCTTATTTTACATCTGAGGAAACTGGGACCCAGAAAGGTAAGGTTGTTTGGTCAATGTAATATTAGTGTAATTAATTAGTGGAAGAGCCTACAGGATTAGAATCCCTGGGGATTAGAATTCAATTTTCAGTCCTTTTCCATGGATATGTCCCTTTTCCACAGCTGCCACAGTCCAAAGTCCAACTCAACATCCCTATCTAAAGCTGACCCGAAAAGTTTTTTTCTTCCAGCTCTGAAATTCTTATTTACTCCCAGGCAGGTGGCCTTAGAAGCTGGTTCCAGAGCTGAAAGTTCTAGGTACTAGACAACAGGATACCTAGAGCTGAAAGGCAAATTACTAGCAATGCAATATCAAGGGTGACCACCAAGGTTAGGGCATTGAATCAGGATAAGAGAGCCAACAATGGATTAAAATTATTTTTCCATGCACACAAACACATACGGTACATTCATGATAGCACTTTTCTTTTTTCATATTTTATTATTTAATATTTTAGTTATCAACAATAATTTCCACAAAATTTTTGAGGTACAAATTTTCTCCCCATTTCTACCCTCCCCTCCCACTCCAAGATGGCATACATTCTGATTGCCCTGTTCTCCAGTCAGCCATCCCTTCTGTCACCCCACTCCCCTCCCCCATCCCCTTTTCCCTTACTTTCTTGTAGGGCAAGATAAATTTCTATGCTCCATTGCCTGTGTATCTTATTTCCTAGTTTCATGCAAAAACTTTTTTTTGAACATCTGTTTTTAAAACTTTGAGTTCCAAATTCCCTCCCCTCTTCCCTCCCTAAGAAGGCAAGCAATTCAACATAGGCCACATACATATCATTATGTAAAGCCCTTCCACAATACTCATGTTGTGAAAGACTAACTATATTTTGCTCCTTCCTAACCTATCCCCCTTTATTGAATTGTCTCCCTTTACCCTGTCCCTTTTTGAAAGTGTTTCTTTTTAATTACCTCCTCCCCCATCTGCCCTCCCTTCTATTGTCCCCCCTTTTTTATCTTCTTCCTCCTTCTTTCCTGTGGGGTAAGATACCCAATTGAGTGTGTATGGTATTCCCCCCTCAGGTCAAATCTGATGAGAGCAAGATTCACTCATTCCCCCCTCACCTGCCCCCTCTTCCCTTCCTACAGACCTGCTTTTTCTTGCCACTTTTATGTGAGATAGTTTACCCCATTCTATCTCTCCCTTTATTCCTCTCTCAATCCTCTCTCATCCCTTAATTTGGTTTTATTTTTTTAGATATCATCCCTTCGTATTCAATTCACTCTGTGCCCTCTGTCTATATATATATATATGTGTGTGTGTGTGTGTGTGTGTGTGTGTGTGTGTGTGTGAGTGTGTGTGTGTGTGTGTGTGTATTCCCTTCAGCTACCCTAACACTGAAGTCTTATGAATAATACACATCATCTTTCCATGTAGGAATGTAAACAAAACAGTTCAACTTTAGTAAGTCTCTTGTGATTTCTCTTTCTTGTTTACCTTTTCATGCTTCCCTTGATTCTTGTGTTTGAAAGTCAAATTTTCTATTCAGCTCTGGTCTTTTCACTGAGGAAGCTTGAAAGTCCTCTATTTTATTGAAAATCCATATTTTGCCTTGTAGCATGATACTCAGTTTTGCTGGGTAGGTGATTCTTAGTTTTAATCCTAGCTCCACTGACCTCTGGAATATCATATTCCAAGCCCTTCAATCCCTTAATGTTGCAAGATAATGCTGCTAGATCTTGTATTATTCCGATTGTCTTTCCACAATACTCAAATTGTTTCTTTCTGGCTGCTTGCAATACTTTCTCCTTGATCTGGGAGCTCTGGAATTTGGCTACAATATTCCTAGGAGTTTTTTTTGGGATCATTTTCAGGAGGTGATTAGTGGATTCTTTCAATTTCTATTTTACCCTCTGGCTTTAGAATATCAGGGCAGTTGTCCTTGATAATTTCTTGAAAGATGATATCTAGGCTCTTTTTTTGATCATGGCTTTCAGTGAGTCCAATAATTTTTAAATTATCTCTCCTGGATCTATTCTCCAGGTCAGTGATTTTTTCAATGAGATATTTCACATCATCTCCCACTTTTTCATTCCTTTGGTTCTGTTTTATAATATCTTGATTTCTCATAGAGCCACTAGCTTCCACTTGCTCCAATCTAATTTTTCAGGTAGTATTTTCTTCAGTGGCCTTTTGGACCTTGTTTTCCATTTGGCTAATTCTGCCTTTTAAGGCATTCTTCTCCTCATTGGCTTTTTGGAGTTCTTTTGCCATTTGAGTTAGTCTATTTTTTAAGGTGTTATTTTCTTCAGTATATTTTTGGTTCTCCTTTAGCAAGTCAGTGACTTGTTTTTCATGGTTTTCTTGCATCATTCTCATTTCTCTTCCCAATTTTCCCTCTACTTCTCTAACTTGCTTTTCCAAATCCTTTTTGAGCTCTTCCATGGCCTGAGACCAGTTCTTGTTTTTCTTGGAGGCTTTTGATGTAGGCTCTTTGACTTTGTTGACTTCTTCTGGCTGTATGTTTTGGTCTTCTTTGTCACTAAAGAAAGATTCCAAAGTCTGAGTCTGAATCTGAGTCTGTTTTCACTACCTGTCCATGTTCCCAGCCAACTACTTGACCCTTGAGTTTTTTGTTGGAGTGTGATAGTACTTTGAGTACTAGAGTAGATAGTACTTTGTTTCAAGTTTGAGGGGCTGTGCTGTTGTTTTCAGAGCTATTTCTATACAGCCAGCTTTGCCACACCAGTGCTCCTCCTCCCCCAAGAACCACCAACCTGGGCTGGATTCAGATATTAAGCAAGCTCTACACTCCTGCTCTGATCCACCACTTAATTCCTCCCACCAGGTGAGCCTGGGGCCAGAAGCAACTGCAGCTGTAGTTTTGTAGCTGCACTGCTCCCCTCCCCCCGCTGGGCAGTGGCCGAACCAGTGAACTCCTTTCACTCTCTCCCCTGCAGGTTTTCCCACTAACCTTCTCTGTTGTCTTTGGTATTTGTGGGTTGAGAAGTCTGGTAACTGCCACTACTCACTGATTCAGGGTGCTAGGGCCTGTTCTGCCCAGCTCCTGGTCTGGTTGGTCCTGCTGCCACCCATGCTGGGCTCTGCTCTGCTCCACTCCCAGCTCCATGTGTGATAGACCTTACCCAGAGACCATCCAGGCTGTCCTGGGCTGGAGCCCTGCTTCCTTCTGCTATTTTGTGGGTTCTGCAGCTCTAAAATTTGTTCAGAGCCATTTTTTACAGGTGTTTGGGGGGATTTGGGGGAGAGCTTAAGCAAGTCCCTGCTTTCCAGCTGCCCCACCCCATGATAGCATTTTTCTAAGGCCATTCCTCCATGTATCCACAATGTTCTTCAAAGTATTTTAAAAATGATAATTGTACATCCTATTTTTTTAAAAAAAAAAAAACTTTCCTTCCTTCCTTCCTTCCTGGTTTTGCATCTTGGAACATCCCAAGGACCATTTGTTCCTCATAAAATTTGAAAATGGCAAAATGGAGCACATAAGAAGATTATATAACCATAAAGGAAATTGTACTAGAGAAAGTAGGCATTATACGAACCTTGTTCTTATCTGAACAGGACAAAGATGAACAAAGATTTGAACGTACACACATGCACACAGAAGTGTTTGTTGTATAAATATATTAAATTCATAAGAGAAACAAGTGGGTATATGAAAAAGGGAGAAGTTTTGAGAGAGAGAATAGAGTCAAGGAGAAAATAGTGACAAAACAAACTTCAACTTCAGAGGACAGAACATGAAGGATGTTGAAAGGACAGAAAGAAAGGGTAAGAATCAGTGATTAGGTTTTAGTGAGGAGAAAAGAGGAGAGCAGTGGTATAGAAGCAGATTGTTATATTTCTTCTCATTTACTACCTTCTTCTTTGTAAAGAGGAAGCAGAGGGCAAAGAGAGAATAAACATAGAAGGATAGAGGAAGATAGGAAATTAATCATAACCCTATATGTGAATGAGATGAACTCTCATGAAATGGAAGAAAATAGTAGAGCTGATTTGAGAGCAGAATCTGACGATGTACTGCTTACAAAAGGAACACATGAAACGAAAAAGATTCACACAGAATCAAAACGAGAGGCTGGAGAAAATATTATTAAATACGGAAACTATATTATATTTAAAGGACTTACTATATATATCCACCAAATGATGCCTAAATACATAAAGTATAAGTTCATCAAATTACAGGGGGAAATTGACAGTGAAACTATAATAGCTGGAACCTCAATGCATCCTTTCAGACTTAGACAAAATGAACACATTGGTAAATAAGAAAGAAGTTAAATTCTACAAGTAGAATTTTAGAAAAGTAGGATATGAAAGATCTGTGATGATCATTGAATGAGAATAGAAAAGTGCATACATATTTCTCACTGTGCTTAGCATCTTTACAAAAATTGACCATTTTCTAGGGCATAAAGTCACATAAACCAGTGGTGTGAAATTCAAATAGAAACAGAGGCCTGTGGATTGCATATTGACTTAGAAAATGACAAATTAAAATCATCTATATTATATAATATTTTTCTTTACCTTGTTAAATATTTCCTAATTACATTTTAATCTATTTTGTGCCACACTTGGGAATTTTGCAGTCTGCTTGCAGTCCAAGATCTATGAGTTTGATACTTCTGATATAAACAAATTAAGAAAAACAGAAATATTAAATATATTCTTTACTGACTACTATAAAATAAAAATCTAATCAACAAAGGCCCTTCGAAGAAAATTCATACATAACAAAGACTAAATACTTTATTTGTAAGAATTGATGGCTCAAAGAATAAAACACAGGAAAAAATACCTGCATCAAAGAAAATGACAGCAATGAGATGACATACCAAAACTTTTGGGATCTAGTCATAGTAGTTCTTAGGGAGAAATTTATACCTCTAAATACTTTCATCACCAAAGAGAAGGAATAGAGCAATGAATTGGATGTGAAACTTTAAAAAACACTATAATTTTTTAAATAACTTTTTAAAACCAATCAAATACAAAAATGGAAATTCTGAAATTCTGAAAATCAATATTGAAAGCAAAAATATCACTGAATTAATTAATAAAACTAGGAGTTAATTTTTAAATAAATAAAATAGTCAAATTATTAGCTATAAGGATTTCTTAAAGAGAAGAAAACCAAACTTCCATACCAAAAAAAAGAAAAAAGGGAAAAAGAATGAACAACAAACAAAAAGGAAATAAAAGAAATTAGGAACAATTTTTCCCATCTATAGGCCAACAAAACTGAAAATTTCAATGAACTGGATGAATGTTTATAAAAGTAAAAAAAAATACTCAGATTAACAAAACAAAAAAAAGGAGAATGTTTAAAAAAAACTTAACCTCTGAAAAAGAAATTTAAGTCATAAATTAATGAATTTCCAAAGAGAAAAAAAAGGGATGAGGTAGATTTATATGTGAAGTCTGGTAATCATTCAAAAAACAATTAATTCCTGTATTTCCTAAAGGATTTGCAAAAATTGTCAAAGAAAAAATTCTAGCAAATTACTTGTATAATATAAATGTATTGTTAACATTGAAACCAGGAAGAACTAATCAGAGAAAGTAGATCTGTGAGTTGGTCTAAATATTCAGGAAAGTGATTTTGAACTATACTCCAAAAATGAATGAGTTAATAAAGCATGTATTAAGCACTTATTATGTCCAAAGTACCGTGCTAAGTTTTGGGGATACAAATAGAAAAGCTAGATTGTATCTACTCTAAAAGAGATTATATTCTAATGGGGAAAACAACAAATATGGAAGGTTTCAACTATAAGTCATATGGAAAGGTCCAATGGTCATTAGAGTGTAAGAACAAAGCAAATGGTAATTCCTCATCTTTGATGTCATGTAGTCCTTGGCTGAAAGGGTCAATTAATTGCATGGGACTTTCTTCTCAATGATGAAAATTGATTGCTTAATCCACCAGGCCTGTGTGAGAGGGAGGCAGTAGTGAGAGCTAGAAAGAAAGGAGATCCGAGCTATCTGGCATCCAACTTTGAGAAAGAAAATGTGCCATTCTAATCACTCTTCAAGTCACTGAAGGGAGAGAAAAACTCCAGAAAGATGCTGACATGTCAAGAGCTAGCAATTTCTATCATGCCTCTACCTCCAGATTGCTATACTAGAGACTTTGGGGAATTCCCCTTGGGTGAGATCTGAGGTTTTCTCTCTTGGCTGAGTTGACTTATCTTGCTCCCAAAGGAAAAACTCCTTTACTTTGTATGGTTTGGTACATATTCCCCTATGTATTTTTTCTCTGACTTTCATTTTTCTATCAACTTGGTTAAATGGGTTGATTTACTATTTCTTATGTGTGGTCATTATGAAACTAGAATTTGGTGGCAAGGAAGTCAAGCCTTGCATATATAACTTGGGACCCTTCTTTCCCATTAAGGAATAGTAATTAGGAGTATAACTTGAAACTAAAAATTGTTTCCCTTATACTAATAATGTTTAAGGGAGCCAATAATTCTATCCTGGTACCCCTCTCTGTGAGGAGAGCAGAGTGACCAGCCTCTGTCCCTAATTTCCTGCTTCCTCTCCTGGAAGGAATCAGTCCCCTTTGGAGGAGAGTAAAAATGCAAGACCCTAGAGATAACTATTCTTGCTTCCCCTGAGCCACATCTAAACAGACCCATATGAACATCCATAACCTACATAGGCAAAACAACACAACACAAACCACACCCCCTATGGTCATTTCCACTGATAAAATCCTATCAGTTTCTGATGTTGAATCATTTGAAAGTGCCAAGGACATTAGTGGCAAGAATCTTTCTTTTACTGGGTATTCAGTAGTTGTAGTTATAGCACCTTCAGGAGAAGTTTCCAAGCTGTATCTCTACAGGGGTGGTTTGCTAGGATGATACCTGTGGTCACTGGGCTAGAAGCATGGCTATTTCCAAAGCCCTTGGGTCCTGGAATGTTTTCATTGGGGTCTGAGGGAATATAGTTATCAAGGTGATGGTGTGGGGTTTGTATGTGACTTGCCTGTTAAATGTCGTGCCCTATTTCTCTCACAGGGTACCTTGTTTCAGCTAGGCTGGCATTCCTGCATTGTAGATGACATTTTGTTGGCAATTGGTGAGGACCACTGGCCTCTTCTCCACAGGAGTTACTTCCACAGATTACATCTGTATGGGTTGGGCTAGAAACAGGAGCAGGGTCTGGGCAGGATTCTGTCAGTCATAGATCTTTTGTGTTTATCTATCTGTTGGTAGCAGTTGGTCTGCATTTGTTACTGGAAGTGGTGAGAAAGGTGGTCCCCATCTCTACAATGATCTCTCCCCTTAATGACGGCTGTGGGGGCCTGGGCTAGAAGGAATTTGGTGGTTTGTGGGACACTGTTGTGTCCAAGGTTCTTGAGTTCAGAGTATTGAGCTGTCTCCATCTGATAGAAGATGGTGGTCAAAATGGGAATGGTTTGACACTAAATTGTGCCTGCTCTTTAACCCGGTGATAACACTGCTAAGTATACATCCCCAGGGAGATCAAAGAAAGAGAAGGGAAAACCCATATGTACAAAAATATCCATAGCAACACATCCATCATAGCAAAAGAAAAATAGGAGCTAAGGGAGGACTCATCAATTGGGGAATGGCTAAACAAACTGTAGTATATGGATGCAATGGAATATCATCTTACTGCAAGAAACGATCAAAGGGATGGATTCAGAAAAAAACCTGGGAAGACTTGTTTGAACTCAAGTAAGCAGGACCAGGAAAATAATCTACATAATTTCTACAAGTCTATAAAGAAAAACAAGTTTGAAAGACTTAAGAACTATGATCAATGCATTGACCAATAGTGATTCAAGAGGATGAGTGATGAAGTAAGTTACCTACTTTTTGACAGAAAGGTGATGGACTAGACACAAAGAATAACATTTTTGAATATTTCCAAATACATGGTTTTCTTTTGTTTAACTACGCTTATTTGATTCAAGAGAGGCTATTTATTATTTGGTGGGAAGGAATGAATGAAGGCTAGTGACAGTAATGTCCAAAAAAGGGGGGAGAGAAGGTTACTGAAATATTTTTAAAATATGTTCAGACAAAACCAAAAGGAAGTTCAGAGGAAGAAGCCAGAGAAGCAAGACAGCTTTAAAACTAATATGTTGTATTTATCATGTGTTTTTTTTAATTATTTTATTTTTAATTTATGAAATAAAACAATCATTTTCATAACATGGTATAATAAAAAAGATGATTGCAAATGAAACTACAAATCTATTATGTACAATTTGCTATTCCTTTCAAAAATATGTTATCATGTAAATTTCTTTATTTTCCATTTTTCCCTCCTCACCCTGACCTAGAGATGGCTACCATTAGACACAAATATGCACATATGTAAAATCATTCTATACATGTTCATATTTATCAGTTCTTTCTCTGAATGCAGATAGGATCTTCCTTTATATGTCCTTTGTAGTTAATTTAGGTATTTAGTATAGTCAAAATGACTTTGTCACTCAAAGTTGTTCCGAAAACGATACTGCTATTACTATATACAAGGTTCTCTTGGTTCTTTTCATTTCACTCTTCATTATTCTGTGCTCCTCATTTTTATAGTACAGTAGTATTCATCACAATCATGTGCCACAACTTGTATGTGTGGTTTTAAAAAATACAAATTGTATAAAAGAGAGATTTGCAGTATCATATCAATCCACTCTTTCTGCTCTTTGTTGTTGTTTCTCAAGTTCAGAATAACAAAAAAATTAAGAAATTAACAGAGCTTAAGAATATGTACTTTGAGGCTCTTTTGGGTGCTATCTCTGAAGAGACAAAAATCTGTCCTTCATCTTTTCCAAGAGCTTTGCACTCAAATTTTGTCAGCTTTGAAGTTAACATCACATGACCCTTCTTAGGGAAAGTGTAGCATGATCACAATGTTGGTGCCAAGCTACTCAGGGAATAGAAGGGCAACAGAGTACAAGTATGTCATTGTAAAGACATGCATTACCCTACCTTGGGCAATTGGTTTGAGTTAGGGAATCCAAGGACATTTTAAAAAGGATTGCAACTACAAATTCATCACTGCATTAAGAGGATCCACTTAGGGTTGAGACATTTGGCAGATAAAAGAGGCAGCTAAGGTTTTTTATGTTTTGCTTTTAGGTTTATTTGCTATTTATAAATAATGTTCTCAGTAAAGTTAAACCTTTGTCTTGTTTCCCATTGAACTTGTTTCCTTCTGAACTTCAGTTAGTTTTTTGCTCCCTTTGCAGAACATTATCTGAGTTTTTTTCTCCTATGATTGGGGGGTAGGAGGAATGTAGCCAAACCAATCTTCTCATTTTGGTTTTCATCAAATAATCAATTAACAAGCATTTATTAAATATTTAACATGCCAGGAATTGTCCTAAGCACTGGGAATATAAAGAAAAAACAAAAATAGTCCCTGCCCTCAAGAAGCTTACATTCTAGTTGGGGAGGGGACAACCCATATATAAGTAGGAAATATGAAATACATTCAGAATAGATGGAAGATAACCTACAAATGGAAGGTACCATTAGCTAGAGGGACCAGAAAAAAGTGTCCTTCATCATGTGGCATTAGAACTGAGTCTTGAAAAAATGAGAAATTTGGTGAAAGTTAAGAAGGAAAATCATTCCAGGCATGGGGATCAACCAATGCAAAAGACATAGAGATGGGAATTCAAATGTCCTATGGGAAGCAGGTCCTATTGACAAGCAGGTCAATATGGAGTCACTCAGTGACTGATTTGGGCTTAGAAGGAAACATCATTTGATAATATTCAACAAAAAGTTTTAATGTAACTACTATATGCAGCATACCAGGTGAGACACTGAGTGAGATAGGAAGTTAAAACAAAACCTGGTACCTCCCTTCACGGAGCTTATTAATTAAAAGGCTATACAGTAGGGGTAATAGGATACAAACATAGATAACTATAGTTTACAACATCATTTATCCATTAGAGAATTGTTACTGATAGAGGGTATTAGGAAAGACTTTCTGGACGATGTATCCTTTGAGTTACATTTTAAGGAGGGTAAAAATTAAACATATGAAAAGAAGAAACATAGGTATATTGGATAGTATGAGCAAAAAATTAGAGGTGGAAAATTGCATAACTGTGCAAAACATGTCTAAGGAAACTCTACAGGGAGATTTTGCTCTTCCAAAGCCCCAGAATTTAAGCTGCTTTCCCAAGACAAGCAAAAAACCAGCAGGACTCCATAGACATGATCAGGTGTGAGTGACCAATGGGGAAGCTCACCTCCTCCCTAAATCTTCCCCATATATCACTCTTATATGTACAGAAATGTAACTCAGCTATGGTCAATTTCAGGATATAATACCAAAATGAACAACCTTATAGTTTCCTTGCTGTCTCCATCCCAAGTACTAATGTAATGAGAGCATGGTAGATGCCAGAGAGGAATAGTGAAGTCAAGAGGAGATGCCTGATGGGGGTAAAGATAATTAGCTTGGTCTGGACATATTAAATTTGATGCACCCATTGGAGATGTGGGTCTGGAACTCAGAAAGATGTCAGCTACCTATTTGAAGACTGCATAGAGTAGGGTATTGGAACCAAGGAAGTGGAGAAATCCTGGAAGTGAATTACGAGTAGTAAGAAGGTAGACAGAAATAAAGAGGGCCAAGAACAGACGCAGGGAGAATACTCACATTAAGGGTTTAGAAAATAGGTGAGAAACCAGTGTAGGAGATAGAGAAGGAGCAACACATACACGGCCAGTAGGAGAGTCCATTGTTAAATTTTCAGAGTAAACATTTAAGCTTTATGATAAGCTGATTATTTCTAATCTCATTACCATGATGCTAACTCAGACCATAGATAGCACCTCCCTCAGCTTCTTCTCCCCTATGACTGGAGGACTGCAGGGTAAAGGACTAAACTCCTCCCAAAGCTTTCCTTTACAGAGGGCAGAAATTGGATTTACAACTCACTCACTTCATTATTCAGCTTCAGCTCTGCCTGGTTTCAACTCCATGGAACAAGATACCTTGGTCTTGGGTATCCCCATGGTGTCAATCCCCCTTCTGGTTTCCAGCTTCTTTTCTGTGTTATCTCTCCTCATTAGATTGTAAGCTACTTGAGGACAGAGGCTGTCTTCTTTTCTATTTGTATCCACAGTGTCTGGCATGTAGTAGGCACTTAATAAATGTTTATTGAATGGAATTGAATTTATGCCTTGAAATCATTACAATTCAGGGCTTGTTTTTTTTTTGTTGAGTTATTGTCTTAAAAAAATATTGATAATTCAGATTAAACTTAAAAGTGTACATACATTGTTTCACCTAGAGAGCCCATTTGTTAAACATTTACCAGCACACTGCTGAGTAGGAGGGTCTCATCAATGGAGTCAAATACTATGGAGAATTAAAGAAGGATGAAGAATGGAAAGGGGACCTTGAATTTAGTGATAAGGAAGTCATCAGTAACCTGAGAGAATAATCTCACTATTGTGGTTGGCTGGAGAAGTCTTATTGCAAAGGATTAAAGGTAAACTAGATAGTTAAAAAAGACACTAATTATAGGTTTTTTTAAAGAAATTTATCAGTGCCAACAATGGTCCCACAGAATAGATAATGAAGTATAATTCTTGCCCCTTAGCAAAAAGGTAGGGGGCTATTTCATAAGAAAATCACAAAAATTATGAGAGGTAGTCTCTATATTAAATGTTTTGGTTTAACTCTTTATTTAAAAAGGGGAAACAGGACAGGCAGGCATGGAGTATATGTCAACATTATTAAAATGTAAAAACAAAACATATCAACAGAAATTTAATTTAAAAAAATAACAGTGAAGGACAGGAATGAGATGGGACAGTAAATGGGTGGGGTAGAGGATCAAGAAAAACTTTTAGTGAGACCTGAGCATGTTTATGGGCAAATGGGAGAGTCCATGTAAAAGGACACACTCAGAGCTCCAATCTACCACCTTCTCTACTCTCTCCCCAATCTCACTAATTCCCTATTATCACATGCATGCATGCTCTCACTGGACCTTTCACTTCTAGGATAAGAAGGAAGGAAGGAAGGGAGGGAGGGAGGAAGGGAGGGAGGGAAGAAGGAAGGAAGGAAGGAAGGAAGGAAGGAAGGAAGGAAGGAAGGAAGGAAGGAAGGAAGGAAGGTAGGGAGGGAGGTAGGAAGGAAGGAAGGAAGGAAGGAAGGAAGGAAGGAAGGAAGGAAGGAAGGAAGGAAGGAAGGAAGGAAGGAAGGGAGGGAGGGATGGAGGGAGGGAGGAAGGAAGGAAGGAAAGAAAGAAGAAAGGAAGGAAGGAAGGAAGGAAAAGAAGGAAGAAAGGAAGGAAGGAAGGAAGGAAGGAAGGAAGGAAGGAAGGAAGGAAGGAAGGAAGGAAGGAAAATATCTCTGTCCTCAACCATGGAATTGCTTTGCCACCTAAGTTAAGGAAGGCGTGTCAAAAGACAATGACTTTGTGAGGAAAACTAAAATGGCTTGAAAGAAAATTGGGTGTCCAGGAGCTCAGAGAAATTCATCAGACTTCCTTGATCTTGCTCATCCATGTAGATAAATACATACATTGCCGGGAAAAGGGTAATGTGTATGATTTCCTCTCATACAAATAATTCTTACCTATATGTGCTTAAATGCTCATTTCTCAGTACATTAAGTTCAATTTAATGCATATAGAACATGTCCAGAATCAATAGGACTTTGAAGGTTTCATTTTTAATTTTACTCAGATGAAAAATTCTGTGTTCTTGCCTGATAGTTGCAGCACTTATGCAGCCAAGACAACGGCCCCACAGGAAGCATGAGGCCAAGGTTAAAGCACTTCTAAGTCAAGATGCTACAATACCCAGAGAACCAATTTCCCATAGTATCGCGTGACTTCTGGTATTTTATTGGCACATGCTGAATCTGAGAATAAGAGGTGTGCCCTGGGACCAATTTCAATTGCAGATGTGTAGCTCCTGGCTTTAAATTTTCCCTAACTTTCACAAGATTCAAGGTTACTGTGTTGGCTTATTAGACTTTAGGTGATTTTGTACAATAAAGGAAAAATAGTATAGGAATAATCAAAAGAAACATGGAATGCTCTTGAGAGTGGATCCAAACTATGTGCTGGAATGGCAAGCACATCCCAAACAATCCCCGTTTGTTTCCTAGGGAAATTGCTGCTTTCAACGTGCAAAATGATGCCACTTCATCCTCAGTATGCATCTGAGTTGTTTCTATAGTGGTGATGATGGATTTGAATGGAACATCTACACTGGGTTCTCTTGTGACCAATGACATACATTTGCTAGACAGCTGTGTTGGTATGCTCTAGCTCTTGAAATTACTTAAGTGTGATTTTGTTCACACTCTATTTCTTTCTGTGTGTACATGTCCATGCACCCAGGCCAAGGCCATGCTTTCCATCCCATCCAGACATCCTACAGTAAATCCATGCCTACTACTTCCTGCATTCCTCTTGATAATGCATGGACATCTTACCTCTTCCACATCTTACTGGAAAAAATGGATACAACCACCATTGTTAAAAAAGTATGATAACAGATTGTCCTACGACTCTACTCAGGATCCCCAAAACTCCTCAAGCCCAAATTTCCTTCTCTGGTCTACCCTCCCTGATTTGTGTTGTCTTCCCTATCAGAATGTAAGTTCCTATAGGACATGAAAAGTCTAACTTTTGTATTTTCACCTCCAGAACAAAGTACTGTGTCTGACATACAATGCTATTCAGTTATTTCAGTCACGTCCAATTCTCCATGACCCCATCAGGGGTTTCTTGGCAAAGATACTGGAGTGGTTTGCCATTTCCTTCTCCAGGTCATTTTACAGATGAGGAAACTGAGGTAAACAGGGGAAGGTGACTTGCCCAGGATCACACAGTTAGTATCTGAGGTCAGATTTGAACTCTGATCTTTCTAACTCCAGGGCTGGACCCTATCCACTGTACCATCTAGCTGCCATAGCAGATACTTAATGAATGTTTTTTTTCATTAATTCATTCTAGTATCCTTTCCAGTAGAATATTAGTTCCTAAAAGAGTGTTTTTCATTGTGGTCCCTAGAACATAGCATATTAATTACAGTGCACAACATGAAACTTAAGAAAAAACAACAATTTTATTGATAACTTTTATTTTAATATCACATTTTCCCCTGTATACCTCCCCTTACCAACTCACAGAGTCCTCCCATATAACAAAGAATTTTACAAAGTAGAACTTTAACAAACATTTATTGAATTGAATCAAATCCCAGCTTGGCCACTTGCTAGCTTCATTTCCCTGCTCTGGTCCTCAGTTTCCCCAACTGTAAAGTGAAGCTGTTAAATAACTTCTAAGGTTATAAAGTCAGAGGATTTAGGGAAGGAAGGAAGAGTCCCTGGTATCCCTAAATCCTATGAACTTTCCATTAATCCTATGAGGCAGGAAAGCCAAGTATTATTGTCTTTGTCAGACATTTTGTATAGAGGCAGTCTCAAAGTCAGGAAGACCTGGGTTTAAGTCTGGCTTCTGACATTTGTTACCATGGGGAGTCCATTTAACCTCTTAGGGCCCCAAGTATGTAAGTCTTTAGTTTGAATAACAATTGCTAGCTCCTGTTAGTAGAGGGAGTTCTTGACCAGGAACTCCCTACACAGGTCTAGTCTCATCACATTCTCGTTTTATAATGAGGAAACTGAAGATCAGACAGGTTCCCTGATTTATCTAAGTTCATGGT
The DNA here is from genome assembly GCF_011100635.1 of Trichosurus vulpecula. Taxonomy (NCBI): domain Eukaryota; kingdom Metazoa; phylum Chordata; class Mammalia; order Diprotodontia; family Phalangeridae; genus Trichosurus; species Trichosurus vulpecula. The sequence goes on along the minus strand of NC_050576.1, from coordinate 286,199,332 downwards.
TCTCATAAATGGCAGAGCCAAGCCCAGGACATGGTGCTCTTTTCACTAAACCATGCTGTCCCTCTCATGACAGACAGCAAATCACTTAGTTTCTGTCTTTGTCTTTTGATCTGTGGCTCTGCTTGGTCCAAACTCCATGGAACACAATGCCTCTCCTAGGATAATCAGACCGCCAGAAATCTCCTTATCCTGCTGCTTAACTCAGCGGTAGATATACCCACCTCTCTCAGCCTGCTCTCTCTTCTGATTGGAGGACTGGGTGGAGCACTAATCTCTACCCAAAGCTTTGTTTTTAAGAGGGCAGAGCCTGGACTTTGCCACTCCCTCCACTTTCCACCCACAACTCTGCTTGGTCTGAAGATGCCCCCTCCCCAGGTACCCCCTGGTGTCCTTGCCCTCTCTCTCCAGCTTCTTTTGGTGTGTTGTCTTCTCCCATTAGATTGTAAGCTTTTTGAAGGCAGGAACTATCTTTCTATTCCTTACTTCTATCTCTACCACTTAACATGGCACCTGGCACATAAAAGTCACTCATTAAATGTTTATTGAATTGAATTACATAAAGTGGACCTTCATGGAAGAAAGATTTTCTCTGCACTAATGGTTAGGCAACATTGTGAAGAAGCTGAAGCTTGTCTTTGCTTTGAGAAAGCCTTGAATGCCAGCATCTGGTGTTTATTTTTATTTGTCAGATATTTTTCTCTCCTAGAAAAAATATGACATTACTTTTATTGTTGTTATTTCATCCTGACACATGAGCATTGGAGCCAGTCTCACTGGGTAGAGATTAAAATTCAGGGGTAATATCACAATAGGAATTATGTACAATTACTGACCTCTGTTCTCTGTCTCAAATGTAATATGGCAAGCTGTCTATCTTTGTGAGACTTTGGAATGAAACAAAGGTTGGCTCTGCCAAGTTCTGAGTCACCCCACTTCTACCGTTCACTAAGAACATGACCAGCTAGTTCACTTGGTCAGAGTCTAGAGCTAAATGAGGCCAGGGTTTGTACGCTTGATCCCTGTAAGGGCTAATTAGTTTCCCTCTCACCCTGGCATAGCCAACCCCTAGCTGCCACCTGCTGACCCACAGCTTTCTAGACCTAAAGAAGACAGGGCTTTGGTTGAAAAGAGTCAAGATTCTCATTCTGAGACCCAGGATCTATATAAGGGAAAAGCAGTCAAGAGACAGCAGAAGACAGCAGGAGGCTCAGATCGCCACCTGCATACTCTCCCAGGTCTGACCAGCCATGTGACTGTATAAAGAGTCTTAACAGAACAAAATAATTGACTTACCTCTAAGACAAAAACAGCAAGAGACAACCAGTCTCTCACCTCAGATGTCTCAAAGATCCAAACTCCCAGTTAGCATCAGGTCCGTCCTGGAGCATAGCTTCCTTTCACTCTCAATAAAATGTTCATTCATATGAAAACAGGTGTGTGTGTGTGTGTGTGTGTGTGTGTGTGTGTGTGTGTACAAAACAGCCTAACTGGAAATAATTTCACCTTTCTCTTTTTATCACCAGTGCTTAGCATATTGTAGGCACTTAATAAGTGTTTAACGATTGACTGATTAACATACCTCCTCCTCCAAAAAAAGAGAGAAATGGGAAATTATATGGTACGAAGCAACTTTTGATACTTCAGAAATGAAATAATATTTTTAAGGACAAAAGAAGAAATAATAGTTTTAAAGATAACAAGAGCTTTATTTTGCCTCGCATTTTTTCTCTGTCTCCCACCCTATTGGAAAGGAAGATTTTCTTTCCCACTTGGATACAGAATGGAGAGTACTAGAGAGTATCGACTCTGAATTCTCATAAAGTCAAGCTGCTTTCTCCTAGTCTCTCTGAGCAACTCTAGAATTTATTATAGTCAGGCGGTCAATTGTTTCTACAGAGGAACCAGTGGACATTTTCAATATAACATTGAATTTGGTGGAATTTTAGTCATATATGGTGCTTTTTTCATGTTTAATGCCATATGTCTAACTAGCCCCATCCTATTCAGCTGTTAAGCCCAGGCCATCTTGCCAACTGCCCAGATCCCAAAAGTAAACTCTACTAAGCTCTTTCTACCCCATGATCTGGGTCTGGGAATGAAATCAAGATCACGAATACTTCTGGAAAGAGTATAGATCTGACCTGTGGACCCCATCCCTGTGATCTTCCAGATCAAAATTCTCTTCCCTAACCACCATTCTTCTACTTATATTGTCTCCCTCTATTAGAATGTAAGCTCCTTGAGAGGAGGGGCTATTTTTCTTTTGTATTTGCATTATGTATTTTTCATTTGCATTCTTAGAGCTTAGCATGTTGCTTGGCATATTGTGGGGCAGTTAAGTGGTATAGCAGATAGAATACCAGGACTGGAATCAAGAAGACCTCAGTTCAAATCTGCCCTATGTGACCCTGGGCTAGTTACTTGACCCTGTTTCCCTCAGTTTCCCCATCTGTAAAATGGACAGGGAAGGAAATGGTAAATCACTCCAGGATCTTTGCCAAAAAAAAACCCCAACAACCCAAATGGGGTCAAAAAGACATAGCTAAAACAACTGAACAATTGGCACATAGTAAGCACTTAATATATTTTAACTTATTCATACATTGTATATGTACATATGTGCATATGTATACATATGGATGTGTGCATACATATATAAATAAATTATATAAATGTATTTATTTGATGGTGTACATATATGTGTGTGCGTATATAGCTTCAAATCCACCATAAATCCACAGGCACCACTAACCTTGACATACCCAATTTCACAAATGCATGTCATTGATCACAAAAAGGCAGATGGATCATCACTACTGGAACAACAGCTCAAAGACTATTCCCTACTGTTGTCGGGTCAATATTGCATTTTCATACAGACAGTCATATCATTACAACCTCACCAGAGTCCCTTAGATTCCTGTTGTTTCAAATCACCATCTGTGAAATAAAATGATTGCACCCACCACTGACATCACAGAATTGAAGGAATTTGCTGTGAAAAAGTGAGAGTCCCAAGGTTGCCAGGAAGATTGGGCAGTCATACATTCCATTCTGATCATATCTACACTGTTCCAAGCAGAAGAATGAATGTCTGTTTCTCTCCAAAGGTCTACAGCTTAAATCTAACTAATCATCTCATTAAGATCTAGATCTAAGAGCTAATTAATTATTTTATTACAACAAATTTCTTAGAACAATATTGCATATTATCTTGTTCATGGTCTTCTCCATTCAAGGGGATAGCAGGTTCTATAATGTTAATTAATTCATTAATTAAACAATCCCTTACATAACTCCTATGAGACACGCAATTCCCTCATCAGAGCACAAGGAGGCACTTTGTGAAGTATTTACTTCTGAACACCACAGCCTTCCCTCCCCTTATCGATTAGCCCCTGGAGTTGATAGAATGGGAGGTGTTAGAATGTTAGCTCTAATAATAGTTCTGAGTCCAGATATAGTCTCTGCCACTTTCAATCTGTGTGACCTTGATCAAGCCCCTCACCTCTCTAGGCCTCAGTTTCTCCATCTGTAAAATGAAGGGGTTGGGTTAGGTGACCTCAAAAGTCCTTTCCAGTTCTAAATCTGTAATCCCAGATAGTACTTCAAGGTATGAAAAATGCTTTACATACACTGATTCATTTAATCTTCACAAAAATCTCTGTGCATTAGGGAGTATTATTACCCCCATTTTGTAGATGGAAAACTGAGCTGAAGCTAAAAGTTGGTAGTCTAGTTGGTAGTATAGTTGGTGTCTGAGGGGCACTCAAACCCAGATCTTCCTGAATCATTCTATCTGCTGTATCTCTCTACCTGCAATGCCCCGGGGACAGTCAATCAGGCCACAGAATTACCTGGTTTGATGCCTGATTGCTCTCGGTATCGGGGCCAAACATCAGCGAAGCCAACGGAAGCCAGGAGCTCTCTGCTCCCACTGTGAGCCCATGCTTCACTGCCCCTAAAGCCTTACTTGTGCTGTATTAAATGTTTAATGTAGATTGATTCCATGTTTGCCCAAATAACTAAATATGATTTGTCTAAATCTCCTCACATGGAGGAAAAACCACAAACACATTACTTGGGATATGGCAAAAATAGTCCTCTGTGAAGCAAATTCTTTATTTTTTCCATCAAGAATTAAACGAGTAAGAATTTCTCCATATGCAGCGAGAGACATCACTCGAAGCTTAGCCGCCCTTTAGCAGGGCCAGATTATCACATTTCATTATTTGATATATTTTTCAGGCCTGCAACCGAGTCTCAATGAATTGGTGAGAGCAGCAAATTCGTTTTATAACAGGTTTATCACTTCATCAAGTATTCATTTAAGCAGAATTCATCGCATAACCAGATCTCTTTGGCCTCATGTGACATGTTTTTTCTAAATGGAATGATAATAAGTCGAGAAATGTAATACATAGTTACAGACTGCCCATCTCCACAAGGTACCGGGACATCCAAAGGAGGAAATTACTTTCATTCTCGAGCCGCTGCACACTATGGGATCAATGGTCAGTAATTTTAGGGCCTGGCTGAAGGCAAATCTGTAGCTGCCGCAATCCTTTGGCTGCTACTGAACGAAACTAACAGCTATATTATAGAGAAACCAGCATAGGAGATTTGGGTTTGTGAGAGACTAAATAAAATGAGAAAAAGAAAGTATTATGATACAGTTTCTTGCAGCTACTAAGCCAAAATCAAATAGGGAAATGGATGAAATTAATTAAGAAACTAAAATTAAAACCCAAAGAAAAAGCCATGACAAAACTCTGAGCTTACTACTTGTGATTTCCAGAGCTCGATGAATTACGACTGCAATTATTCACACAAATCTATAGTCTATAAACTTCAACTTCTAGTCTCAGGTAAAGATTGTGAATTTGATGAGTTTCTGTAGGGTGGAATTAGGTTGATCAATTGCACCATGACAAAAATAACTAGCCTCCAGATGAAAATCCTTGATTGCCAACATAAATCAAATCAAAACATGGCCCCATTTAAGTTACATTAAACTACTGAGTCTCATTTTTGAATTCCCAATCAGAGGAGACAAAATAAAACCTATAAATCCGTAGATGATCCATATAATTATTGTGTGTTGTAAGGACTTTTTTATTAACAGATTTTACATTTTATCATCCTCAGCAGAACACTAGCAAGACAACAAGAAATGGATTTAATTGCCAAAGAAACCAAAATAAACTTTCAACCTACAGATACAACTTTGAGCTGCCATTAACCTTCAAAACCAGAAAGAGAGAGAGAGAGTTAGTGTAGGCAACCCATCTGGAGTACATATCTACATTTTCTCCAGTCATAATTCTAGAAATATTACTCTACCATCTGAAGATGATAAGGCAGATTTGAGCCAAATACTGTTTGCTGAAAATAGGTATATACATATATTTGTATGGAAAAAGTTTCCAAGTAATACTGCTTTGGAGGCACCAAAAACTTCATTTCATCTGACCATGTATTGTTTACTCACCAGTGTCAGGGAGTTGGTTTGAAAGCTCAGGACCTGTAACAATTCAGATAAAAGAGGCCTATGGAGAGGTGTTTAAAAAACAAACAAACAAACAAACTACGGTGCCAGGTGATGTTTTTATGAGGCACAAACAAGTGTAGGATAAACAATGTTTGGCCATGCCCCAGGTGACCTTCAAAAGTCGGTTATGTGAGTGCAAGCAGACCTCAGCCTCAGAGAGGAAGAAGCCAGCCCTTGAAGAGGTTGATGACATACATGGTATTGGGGAAGGGGAGTCTAAAAGAAGGCACATGTTGATGGGAGAAGGAAGCCAGGGCAGTAGTAGCTCCTACAAAGATCAGGAAAAGACTTCTGGGAGCAAGGCAGTTTGAGCCAATCAGGAAAAAGGACCAGCCAGATTAATCCTCTGTTTGTAAACCACATACCCTATGCCCATACCCTAACTCTCTGAGGCATTATGTGTCTCCTTTCTCATTTTAGGCTCTTTCCTGGAAGCCAGAAGCCATACCTTGCAGGGAGGGGAAAAGTCTGCTTGCCTTTCTTTGTTTAAGAAGTATTTATATACTTTCTTAACTTTCTTTATAAACAATCATTTATTACAGGCACTTGCTAGACTGTGTATTTATTGGGAACACAGTTAGAAAATGGCAATGGAAGGGGAGGCATCCCCATTTGCCAAAGTTGGGGGGGGCTGGGGGGTTGGGGGGAAGGAGACAGAGACAGAGAGATAGAGAGAGACATACAAAGAGAGACAGATAGAGACATAGAAAGAGAGAGAGAGAGAGAAAGAGAGAGAGAGAGAGAGAGAGAGAGAGAGAGAGAGAGAGAGTTTCAGATCCTTTTTAATATAACTTTTTAGGGTAGAGAAGTATTTATACCAGGAAATTCATCATAAGCAATGAGTTAGTATCATGGAGGTGATAAACAGGAATGGCTGAACAACCCTGCTCACCACCCCCTACCACTACTACCTCTGTCAAAAATCTAGAGAATGAGGAAGTTAAAGATAGGTGCAGGCCAAGTTGCCTGGTTTTCCTCCATTGAGACAATTATTGGGATACTGTCTGGAAATCTCCCTTTGAAAGAATTGAAGCCATCAGCTTGAAATAAATGTTGATAAAACAGAATATATAGAACAGTCCCTATTATAACAGAGTTCATTGTTTCAGGAGATTTGGATATCAAGATCATTCTAATTAAATCCTCTCAAAACTAGACAATTTCAGGTGGAAAAAGCTGAATAAACCACAGTCAGACTCCTCCTATTCTGATTTTTCATGGTGACCTGGGGATGACTGGGCTTTCACAAGCCAAAGATATAGAACACAAGCTCTGATGGGCCCTGTCAAGCTGGAAAGACTTCACATATCATCCTGGAAATTGTCTGTCTGTCTTCTGAGAACTAAGTTTGGAGACAGTCTCCTCACCAGAAGGTTGACCAACATACAAAGAATATTTTTTTTGACAATAGCAGCTCACAAAAAAAAAAAAAAACATCTACTAAGGTCTGGATGGGTTTCTAATTTCTCTCAGTGGAGGGATTGCCCAAGCAATCAATTAACAAATATTTATCAAGCATAAAGGTATCTACATGGTATAGTGGATAGAGAACTTAGCCTGGAGTCAGGAAGACCTGAATTCAGATCCTATTTCAGATACTAGTAAGGTATGTGACCTTGGGCAAGTCAGTTACCCTCCATTTGCCTCAGTTTCCTCAACTGTAAAGTGGAGATAAGAATTGCACCTACCTCCCAGGGTTGTTGTGAGAATCAAATGAGATGATATTTGCAAAGTGCTTCACACAGTGCCTGGCACAGAGTTGGTGCTATATAAATGCTAGCTGCTATTAGGAGGAGAAGGAACAGCAGCAGAAGCAGCAATAGCAGGTACTAGGATAGGTACTGGAGATACAAAGACAGAATTAAAACCAGCCCTGGCCACAAAGAGCTCACATCTTCACATCAGTGAAATCTCAGTTCTTTGGAAGTATTAAGACTAACCTCTTCCTTATGATTAGGTAGAAGTTAGTCTTATCCTCATCAGCATCAGCACTGATCGTACAAAAAAGTTCCTCTATGGCCATACCTAACATATAGTATGTATATGTGTGTATATGTGTATGTGTATATGTGTGTATATGTATATATGTATATGTGCATGTGTATGTATGTACGTGCATGTATATGTATAAATGTACTAACTTATAGCATGTGTATGTGTGTTCGTATATGTATGCGTATGCATATGTTTGTATGTATATGTGTGTGTGGATGTATACTTAACATATATATGCTGTGATTTATAAAAAAAATAATAATAGCTGGCATATTTACAAGGTGTCCCAAAAGACAATAGCTTAAAACCACACTAAGACTTTTGGGACAAGTTGTTTTTAGAGCTTTAACATTTGCAGAATATTACCTATATTAGCTAATTCTAGCCTCATGACAACCCTATGAGGTCGATTATCACTGCAGGGATTATAATCCTGATTTTTCAAATGAGTAAACTGAAGCTCAGAAAAGGTAAGTGACTTTTTCATCGCCACACAGCAACTACTATAGAATACTAAACATAACAGAATAATAAAAGAGGATCAATTTGTCCCAGGCTTTTCATAAGAGTCTTGGAACAGCAAAGGAACCAGAAATATAAAATCAAAAGACTGAGACTAGCGTTCTTCTACATGAGAAAATGAGCATTACTGCTCTGAGAATAGATAGGACTACATGAATTATCATCCTGGCTAATACTTGCAATAATAATTATTATAATGGCAATAACTACAACAACAATAAACAATCTTATTTCATAATTATTGAAAAAGCCACCTAATAGCATTATAATACTGCTCCTATCTCTGTCGATTAGCAAAAAATCTTTTATTCATTTTTTGTTCATATATTACATGCATGCAAATATGTTCACTATTGTGAGAATTCTGGAGTATTTAATGTTCACATAGAAATTTTTCTCTATTTAAAGCCAAAAAAACTAATTTCAAGAACAATTGCTATAAAATGTGTTATCTCTGGAGAACAGATAGAGGAGAGACAATATAAGAATTGTCGGACTACCTGAAAGTTACGATTTAAAAGAAATATCTTGATACAATACTACAAGAAATTATTGAGGAAAATTGGAGATTAAACAATATGATCTTAAAGAATGAGGGGGTGTAAGAGCAAGCAGGGTGGGACTTTTTCCTGTTTTTTGTTTTGGAGTGCTTCTCAGCACTATGGCAATCAAGTGCCTTTGAGTCTTGCCTTTGTTTCAATCAAGAGTCTTTTATTGAATTGGGAGTCTTTGATGATCTACTTAAGTCACTAGAAGACCTAGGTCACATGGGTTTGCATCTCATGGTAGTGATACCCTCTGACCCTCAAGAAGTGTATATATACTCTGAGGTTAACACTTTACATGGGGCACACTCATTGGAAGAGTGTTGGTGTGGAGACTCTGGGTAGACATTAAGGAGCTCCTCCCAGCTTTGAAAACCCAGATGTTGGTGTTTCTCTGTCTGGTACCTGTGTGTATATTGCTATGGTCAGACAGTTAGAAGCTTGTCTGTTGATTTGTGTTTATTTGCTCTGTTTATATAATTTCTGCTTGTAATTTCTGTTTGTGTTTTCTCTGAAGTTCAGGGTGCTGGCTTTTCCCCCTGAACTAAGTGAATGATATATGTATGTTTGATTAAAGTGAGATTGTAAACCTCTTAAAGTTGCTTTCCTTAGAAAAGCAGATTAAAGAATCTGTGCTAGCAGCCCTCCTGTGTGCTGGTGTTATTGGCCTTACACAACCACAGTAGCTGCAAGTAATATTGTTACAGGAGGTTAAAAAACAAATCATAGAAACAACCAATAATTTCATTAAAGAGAATGACAATAAGGAGACAACATTTAAAAACCTATAGGATATAGCAAAAGGAGTGATCAGAAGAAAATTTATATCTATCAATAAAATAGAGATAGGTCAGACCAATGAATTGGGTATGCAATTAAAAAATAGAAAAAGAATAAACTAAAAATCCCTAATTGAACACCAAATTAGAAATACTAAAAATTAAAGGTGAGATTAATAAAATTGAGTTTAAAAAACATTGATTTAATAAATAAAACTAGGAGTTGGTTTTATTAAAAAATTAGATAAATCGTTGGTTAATTTGATTAAAAAAGAGAAGTAAATCACTAGTATTAAAAATGAAAAGGGTGAATATAACACTAATGAAGATAAAATTAAAACAATTATAAGGAGTTATTTTGCCCAACTATATGTCAATAAATTGAACAATTTAAGTGAAATTGAAGAATATTTACAAAAATATAAGTTGCCTAGATTAGCAGAAGAGGAAATACAATACCTAAATAAAACTATGTTAGAAAAAAAGAAATTGAACAGGGCATAAATGAGCTTCCTAAGAAAAAAGCACCAAGACCAGATGGATTTACAAGTGAATTCTATCAAACATTTGAAGATCAACTAATTCCAATATTAATTAAATTATTTGGAACCATAGGCAAAGGAGGATTCTTACCAAACTCCTTTTATGAAACAAATATAATACTTCTACCTAAAACAGGAAAAGTAAAAACAGAAGAAAAAAAATTATAGACCAATTTTATTAATGGATGCAAAAATCCTAAATGAAATACTATCTAAAAGATTACAACAATACATTACAAAGATTATACATTATGACCAAGTGGAATTTATAGCAGGAATGCAGGGATGGTTTAACATGAGAAAAACTATTAACACAATTGATTATATCAATAATAAAAAAGTCATATAATCATATCAATAGATGCAGAAAAAGCTTTTGATAAAGTACAACACTAACTTCTATTAAAACACTTGAAAGTATAGGTATAAATGAATTTTTCCTTAAATTGATAAAAAGCAGTTATCTAAAGCCATCATCAAACATTTTTTGCAAAGGAGACAAGCTAGAAGCCTTCCCAATAAAATCAGGTATGAAACAAGGATAACCACTGTCACCAATATTATTTAATATTGTATTGGAAATCCTAGCAGAAGAGAAGAAAAATAAATAGAAGGAATCAGAATAAGGAATGAGGTAATAAAACTATCACTTTTTGCAGATAATGTCATGATATACTCAGAAAATTCCAAACACTTAACTAAAAAGTTAGTTGAAACAATTAATGATTTTAGCAAAGTAGCAGGATATAAGGTAAAGCTGCATAAATCATCAGCCTTCCTATATATTACAAATGAAACCCTGCAAGAAAAGATAGTAAGAGATACCCCATCCAAAATAACTCTAGACAGTATAAAATATCTGGGAGTAAATCTGCCAAAACAAACTCAGGAGCTATGTAAAAAAAAATTATGTATATATGTATGTATATATATATATATATATATACATATATATATATATGTGTGTGTGTGTGTGTGTGTGTGTTTTTGTATATGTGTGTGTACTTACATGCACATATATATATACCTTTTTATATAAACAAAATCGAATTTAAATAATTGGAGAAATATTAATTGTTCATGAGTAGGCAGTGCCAATATAATGAAAATAGCAATTTTACCTAAACTAATTTATATATTTAATGCCATCCCAATTAAATTACCAAAAATTATTTTACTGAATTAAGAAAAATAATTACAAAATTTATTTGGCAGAACAAAAAGTAAAGAATTTCAAAAAAACTAATGAAAAATGCAAAGGAAAGAGATTTAGCAGTACCAGATTTTAAACTATATTACAGGGCAGTAATTATCAAAAACTATCTGTTACTGGCTAAAAAATAGAAAGATAGATCAATGGAACAGAGCAGAGATATGATTTACAGCAGCAAATAAATATAGTAACCTTGTATTTGACAAGTGTAGAGAATTAAGATTTGGGGATAAGAATTCATTATTTGGTAAAAATTGTTGGAGAAACTGGAAAGCAATCTGGCAGAAATTGGGTATAAAACAATATCTTACACCATTTACCAAGATAAGATTAAAATGGATACATGACCTAGATATAAAGAGAGAGATTACAAGAAAATTGGAAGAACATGGAAAATATTACACATCAGACTTATGGATAAGTGAACAACTTATAAGTAAACAAGAGATAGAGAGCAGAGTGAAGAATAAAAAGAATAACTTTTATTACATTAAATTAAAAGGGTTTTATACAAATAAAACAAATATAGCCAAGATCAGAAGGAAAGCAGAAAATTGGTGGGGGGTTGGGGAGGGAGACTATAGACAGTTTCTCAGATAAAGGTCTCATATCTCAAATATTTAAAGAACTTCATAAAATCTATAAGAATATGAGTCATTCCCCATTGATAAATGGTCAAAGGACAATAGGCAATTTTTAGATAAAGAGATCAAAACAATTCATAGTCATGTAAAATGTTCTAAATCATGATTGATTAGAGATATCCAAATTAAAAAAACCTTGAAAAAATCATTTTATAACTATCAGATTGGCTAAAATGCTTGAAGGGGAAAGTGACAAATGCTAGAGAAGATATGGAAAAAGTGGTATACTAATTCATTGTTGTGAACGGATCCAATCATTTTGGAGAGCAATCTGGAATTATGCCCAAAGAGTTATTAAATTGCCTATGCCCTTTGACCCAGCAATACCGCTACTAGTCTATTTCCAAAGATGATTAGGGAAAAAGGAAGAGAGCCTATATGTTCTAAAACATTTATAGCTGCTCTCTTTGTAGTGGCAAACAGCTGAAATTTCAGGGTCACCCATCAATTGGGGAATGGCTGAACAAGTTGTGCTATGTGATTGTGATGGAATACTAATATGCTATAAGACATGATGAGCTTAATGATTTTATAAAATCATAGATAGACTTGCATGAAATAATGAAGAGAGAAATGAAAACCAAGAGAACATTGTCTATAGTAACAGTAATATTGTTTTAAAAACAACTTTGAGTCCCTAAAGTCATTTTGACTGTTAGAAATACCAAAAGAACTACAAAGGACATATAAAAGAAAACATTATCTGCATCCAGAAAAAGAATTGATAAATAGAAGTATGTATAGAATGATTATACATATGTGTGCGCGCACACACACACACACACACACATATTTGTGTCTACTGGTAGCCATCTCTAGGGCAGGGGAAGGGGAAGGAAAGAAAAAAAAAGAAATTTACACAACAGCTTTATTGTATATTTAAAAGGAATAATGAGGTGTGTATAATAGATTGTGGTTTCATGTGCAATCATCTTTTTTATTACACTGTTATGGAAATACTTGTTTTATTCCATAAATTAAAAATAAAATAAAGAAAAAAGATAAAATGTGTTATCTTTAAGGATGGAATAAATTCCCTTTTTGCTCTGCATAAGTTAGCCTTAACCCCATTATTATCTCTCCTAAATAGAACCAAGTATGGCTTCAAGTTAAAGAAACAAGTTAAAGAATTACAAATATCATGTTATATAGTTCTACTAAAAAACACATTAAATGGCTTCTCCATTTCATGGAATCTTTCTCTACTGATATCAAGGTATCATTTAGAGTATTTAAAATGGCAGAGATCCAGCAATGGAATCCAAAGGCCCTCTATGGCTGATATCCGCATGAACTCAATCAACAATATGACAACAAAATATCATCCCCAAAAATGATTCTGTCCTATGGATATGCTTTAGAAATGGTGGGACTTATGATGGAAGTTCCATATATGCTTAAGTCTTAAGAAGACTAGACATCTTGATCCATGTAGATTATAAAAGGAAATGATAGGTAGTGTGTAGCACAGCATTGCAGGCTGCAAAAGTAGCACCAGCTAAATTCCTTAGTGGCTAGGATTATAGATCAGAAGTTATTGTCTTTCACAAATTAACAGATGACAGCTCTGTGTACTACAAATAAAGACAAACATCAAAATATTCCTAGAAATTTGATCCCCCCCCCCCCACCAATTGCACTGGAACCAGAGTATTACCCCACACAGAACCATTGTTCTCCCAGATAAAACGTTGATCCATAAAAATTTTAAGAAGAGTTTTTAACAGATGTTACCATACCAAATATTCATCATCTCCAAGCTAAGTGAAATGAAAAGCTTTCAAAATGCAGCATCCTAATGAAAAAAATCAAAAACCAAATGAGAACAGGAAAAGGTACAAATGATCCCTGTTGTCCTGTCTCCTATGGAGTTGTCCTGAAAATGCTTTCAGTGAGTCTACCAAAGATGAACTTAGATCCTAGTTCTTTTATTCAATTACAGAAAGCAATTATTTTATTCACCTGTGCAATAGTCTGTAGAACATTAAACATGAAATATTAATAGCAGGATAATGATTTGTTCCTGGAATGTTTCTTTCTGAACTCCATCAAAAAAAGGATAAGAAGGATGATATGAATGACAATAATAAGTTCTGTCAGTTCCTAGAGTTACGATCCTACAGAATATGAGCTTATATCCTGATAATTTTATAAAATTATATATAAACAACAATAATTTTATCCACCTGAATAATAATCTGCAAAACATTAAAACATAAAAGAACAATCGTTATATAGAGACTTATTCCAGGACAATTTCTACCTGAACTTCATTGACATAAGATGAGAAGAATAAGAAAAGTAAGAATAATAACAATAATTCTCATTTATATAGACATATGGTTTGCAAAGCACTTTAAAAGCATTATCGCATTCAGTCCACCACCATGACCCTGTGAAATATCTGCAATTACTATCCCAATTTTACGGAAGAAAACATCAAGGCTTAAAGAGGCTAAGTGACCTGCCCAAAGTCACAAGGTTGGTAAGTCTCCAAGAGAGGATTTGAACCCAGGTCTTTCTGATGCCTCCCAGGTTGGCTATCCATTCACTATAGAAGAGGTGTCAAATTTGGCGGTACCTTGCAACCCCCCTCCCCATCTCTGCAGCCAGACCAGATTAAAATACAATCAGGAAATATTTATCAAAGTAAATAGAAATACAACACAACATAGATAATGTTAAGTTGTGGTTTTCTAAGTCAAGATGGCTGCCTGCAGGGATCCATTCCTAATTGAGTTTGATGTCACTATACTGCACCATGCTGCCTTTCATTAAAGATGATCATAGAATAGATAAATGAATGAAATAATTTCTTAACTCTTCATCTCACATGAACTTCCTTCTGCTCTATATGCAAGTAGATTAAGTTTCATATTGCAGTATTAAGGCATAGTAGCAGTAAGCAGCTTTTGAAAGCATAAGTTTCCTGGACAATTCTGATTCAACCTTGGGGCTTTCTTGTTGAATATGCTCTTAAATTACTCCAGAGGAAGATGATTGGACATGGAATGTTAGGAATCTTGAGGTTTATTATAGTGGAAAGGACAGAGTTATGCATTTACTTCATCTCTGCACTGCTCTGGGCCCTCAGCAAGTTATAATTAAAGAAGTCAGAAAAAATCAATCTCTATATATTAAAAGGAAGTTATTTGCCAGCAAAGATGATCAACAGCTATGTAAACAGATAAGCTGCAAAGTTTAAAGGAAATACAGCAAGCGTTGTTATTTCCCAACTAAAATACTAAAATCAGTTGCTTCTATTCTGAGTTAAAAGATAGAGCTTTTTTCTTTTTTGTGGTTAAAGAAAGTGTCTTCCCATCTGACCCAGGGAATTGTTGGAACTACGTATGGGCCTAGTTCTACCACTGATTGGCTCAGAATCTTAGATCTGCTTTGTTTCTGATCTGGGCTGGTTCACCCCTCCTTAGGCATCCTGGTAGCCCAGAGGCTCACCATATTAATGCTGAACTTAGTGCAGATATCCTACTGGCAAAGCCTAGTATAGCACAGAACTCTTGGGCTTAAGAGATTCACCAGTCTATGCCTCCCTGGTAGCTGGGATTATAGGCATGTACTGTCATTATGGCATGGTAGAACTCTTAAAACTGGGATTTTCATTCATGAGAGGATCACCTTTCCTTTTGCTTTTTGCAATTCACCATCTCTTCTGAAGCATTTTCTCTAAGTCTTCCTGTTGTGCTATTTTCTTCACCACTATCAGATCAAGAATGACCGTCTGCCCTGGAGCCCATCAGTGGTTCATGAGAATACTGAGATGACCTCTTGTTTATAAAATGACAATTTTATGACCTAAATGACCCATAAACCAAAGATCTACAGAATACCAGAATTCAGAAGGATAGTAGAGATGATATAGCCCACTTCCTTCATTTTACAGATGAAGGTACTAAGGGCCTGAAGGGAGAGGTGAGTTGTACAAAGTCATACAGGCAGTAAATAATGGATTCTATGATTCTGACTACAAATATTCCTGCTACCCCATTGTGCCTTCCCTTCAAGTTACATTTGGTCTTGAGACCATGTCATTATGGGTAGACTTGCAACTGCTCTCTGGACATTAAGAAAATCTTTTGATGGTCCTTTGCTACCAGTCAATAGTCACTAATCAATACAATTCAGCCAGTGGTGTGCTGGAGCCAGCTCTTACCAGCCCACAGGATCTGATTGGTAAATTTTCAGTGTCAGCATTTACACCTCAAAAATCAGCAAACCCTACAAATCAGGGCTTGGTTTGTTGTTTTCTTGATTGTCTAGACCAAAGATGTCAAACATGCAGCTTTCCTCACAAAGCCCCCAAAATTCACAAGTACTGTGAACCAAATTAAAATGCAATTGGGAAACATTTAATAAAATAAATAAAAATACAATAAAAGATAAATAACATTACATTTTAATACTAAGTGATCATCAGCCAACATAATCTTGGAGAACTTCCTGGGTTATTTGGATAATAGTGACTTGTCCAGGATTACACAGCATCAGAGGCAAGGACGTGAGTCCAAGCTGTCTGGACCTCAAGGATGACCAATCTTCTATCCTTTCCACAGTCACAAGGCCAGGATCGAAGGATCCTGAGGTTATAGGATCTTGAGATCCTAGATTTTCGATCTGGAAGTCACCCTATGAGTCATATAATCTGGAGGTTCTTGAAACCCTTTTGTTGTCATGGACCCATTTGGCACCCTGGTGAAGACTATGGACTTCTCAGAATCATGGTTTTAAATGCACAAAATAAAATACATAGGATAACAGAGGAAACTATTGACAGTGTTTAAAATACGTTGACAGACCCCATGTTAAGAACCATTAAGTGCAAACTTTCATTTTACAGATAAGTAGACTGAGGCCTAAAGAGGTTAATTAACCTGCCCAAGGCCATATAGGTAATAAATGATAGAGGAATAAATTAATGAAGTGAACAAATGTATGAAAGAAAAAGCATTTATTAAGCACTTACCCTAATAAACAAATAAGGCAAGGGTATTGTGTTACAAGCAGAGAGCATAAATATAAGCAAGCAAGATAGTCCCTGTCTTCAAGCAGCTTATAGTCCAATAGCAGAAGACAACACAAAAAGTTTAATAGGAGAGGCAGGCAGCATAATTAAGAAGGTTTTTTATTTGTTTTGGGGGGTTTTTTTTGGAAATGGTCTATAGCTTGTTTTGGAGGGAGATAAGGCCCATGTGCCAACCTATTGGAGCCTAGTATCCTAGAAGAATATTTGAACCTAGGTGCTCAGCCCTCAAAGCTAGTGTATCCTTGTGTCACCATAACTACAAAAAAATAGGATAATAAATGAACATTTCAAAATAGAATTTGAAAAGTGAACAATGTTGATTTCAAATTTTCCATTTACAAGCTCTGAGAGGGAAAGAGGGTTTTCCATAGTTACTAGCCCCTAGCCCTCCTTCAAAACAAACAGCAGAAGGGTTTTGCTTCTCACAGAGAATAAAACATTGCAGTGATCATGCAGGTGCCAGACTATATTATAGCAGCGTGTGAGGAGAGCCCAAGGAAACAGTCTCAGAACAGTGACAAAAGACGGGGAGTTTGGTTTCATTTCTCTGGTCTCACAGCAGAATTTGTCATGGAGATTGGATTCATGTTTTGCCATTCTTCCATTCTCATTTGCAATTTTTGTCGCAAGAGTGATGTGTCAAAATTTGTACTTCCCTCACAGTTCCTGTATAGCCAGTAAATTATGTATGGGTGTTTGCTTTCCCTTTGACCTTTTCAGTATTCGAATTCTTGGTGTGTGTGATATCAAAGAGAAGAAATAAAGAACAAACATTGCTTCCTAAGATCCCCATCCTCCTAATGGAAAATGCACAACCTTCTCATTCTCTCCCTCACGCTAAAAGTTTTGAGTTTGCATTTTACATATTAAATTAATATGAAAGGGCATTAGGTATTAGACAGGGTATATAAGAAGAGAAGCTAAGATAATATGTATCCCAAAGGAGTGTCTAAGGTAGAGAAAGGTTGGGCATTTTCTGAGTATGCCACATAATATTTAAATGTTTAGTGAGCTCTACCGAATTAGCAAGCAGCTCCTTTCCCCAAAACATGCACAGAAGTTTCTCAAGTTCCTTGCTTTTGTTTCCTGACTTTGAAGTCTGGAATTAGGATATGAAAAGTTCCATGCTTAAGGCATATCATTCCTTCTTCCTTCTCAGGTCAGACAGAGAGCAGACTTGCCCTTAAAATACCCTGTTTTTTATTCACAAGAGATACCATGATTATTTATGTGTTCTTCTTCCTCTCACCCTACTTCTCAAGAAAATTAAATTCCACCGTCTACATAATTCCACATATTGTAGTAATCCTGAGCCTCTGAGGTCTTGGTAAATGCCACCAAAGAGGTATAAATTGTATTTAATTAAATCCCTTTTGATAGCCACTATTCATAGTTCTTAACCTGCTCATATCAAAATTTTGGAAGCTCTGAAAATTACTATTATCACTGCTAGGAACATTAACAATCCTCCTAGAGCAGGAGTTTCTTAACCTGGGTTACGTGAATTTAAAAAAAAAAGTTTAGGTTATTGTATTTCAATACAATTGGCTTCATTTGTAGTGCTATATGTTTTATTTTATGCATTTAAAAACATTATTTTGAGAAGAGGTCCATAACACAAAAAAAGTTAAGATCTTCCTGCCCTAAGGACATATAACACTTCACTTTCTGCTTACTCTCCCTGACCTAGGGACACACAACGCTTCACTGTCAGATTACTCAGTCTAATCCACACTAGCTGCCATGATAGCTCTATATTGATAAGTGAGTCCCTGCCCTAATGTAGTCGCATAAGCTCCATGAGGACAGAGACTGTCTTATGTTTTTGTATCTCTAGAATTTAACACAGTGCTTGGCACATAGCAAGCCTTTGATATGTGCTTCATCATTCTCTCTCTCTCTCTCTCTCTCTCTCTTCCTCTTCCCTCTCTTTTTCTCTCTGTCTCTCTCTCACACACATATGGGTGCCAACACACATACACACACACACACACACACACACACACACACACACAAACTCACACACACTCTCCCTATCTGTGTGGTACACTGACTGTCCCAATGCCCAGAATGCTCTTCCTGTCTTCCCCAGCCTCCTTCAAGGTTCAATTCAAACTTTGTTTCTGCAAGATGATTTTTTAGACTCCTCTACAACCCTCCCTCACTGGTAGTGCCTTCCCTGTGAGATTCTCATCCATTTACATGACATACACACACATATGTTAAGCTATTTGCAGGTTGTCTCTCTCTTTAGAAGGTGAGCTTCTTGGAGGCAGGGACCATACTTTTATTTTTTGTATAGCCCTAGCACTTAGCCTTGAACAGTGCCTTGAAGATGGTAGGCATTCGTTAAATGCTTATTGACTAAGTGGCCTAGAAGGGAATTGAAGATCATTGCATATTTTTTTTGTCTTTTTTTGTGTGTAAGACAGTGCTTTGCACATACTAGGTACTTAATGAATGCTTCTTGGATGAGATTGGATTTTACTGGGTGAGAGAATGTGTTCAAAGATAAATCCATTTGGGCAAGGAGAGCCCCTAATATCTTGGAGTTGGGGGTTGGGACAGTCAGTCAATAAGTCAATTTAGTATTAATTGCTGGGGAAAAAAAGAAAGACAAAAACATGGTCCTTGCCCTTATGGAGATCACATTCAGAGAAAACACTTAAATAACTGCATCTGGTGAACTAAGAGAGGGAATTGGGGGTGGGGGGAATCAGGAAAGCCCAGTACAATAGGTGGGATTTGAGCTGAATCTTAAAGGAAGCCAGGGGACTTGAAAGTGAGAAAGGAGAGCATAAGGGATGACCTGTACAAAGGTAGAGAATCTAAAGATGAAGTATCGCTTGCAAGGAATAGCAATTAGGGTCAGGAAAGACTTCACAAAGAAGGTGGCATTTGAACTGACGAAAATAAGGAATTGAAAAGATAGAGATGAGAGGAAAGGGCATATGAGGTAGGAGAGAAATGGGAGGAGAGTGCCTCTTCTTGGAATACCCAAGGCAGGAAATGGAGTGTCAAGATGGAGGAAAAGCTGGTCAGCCAATTTGGTTGTAAAGGAGTGAGCATGAAGCGAAGCACTATTAAATAAATTTAGAGAACTGCATTAGAATGAGATTGTGGAGGACCTTAAAAATCAGACTGAGGGGTCTATAATTTGTCACAGAGACAACAGGGAGCTATTGACATATCCTTGTTTAGTTGATAATTTTGTTTTCTGTTTTGTTTTAAACTAGGGGAGTAACGTGATCTGATATGTCTCAGATAATTTTGGTTGCTGTAGGGAGAGAACCTGGAAGCAGGAGGATATTATATATAACATATAGTCTATTGTATATAATATTTCAAGTAAAAGGTGATGAGAAACTCAACTAGAGTAGTAGCTATGTGAGTGGAGGGGAGATAGATGGTAGAAAAAATTAACAAAACTTAGCAATTAATTGGTCATTGGGGCTGAGATGAAGGAAAAGGAAGTCCAAGAAGAGTCCAAGATAATAATGTGGGAATTTGTTTGACTGCATATTTTGTACAAAGGATTTTCTTTCAATAGGAGATGAGTGGGAGGGAGATGGGTTAAAGATAAGGATATGTCTCCACCTTTTCCAAAAAAGTGAAAAAAGAACAGAAAGTAGGAGAGGAGTCATAGACAATCAGGATAGCTTTGAAAGTTACACATTGAATTTACTGAATGCTTTTTTAAAAAAAGGCAAGCTCTATAGAGTAGAGATTCAGGTTAGTGTGCAAGCTTCTCCTTCCTTTCCACCATGTATATAGAAATACTCATTTTATTTCTTGTTTGTTAAATTTGGAATAAAAAGAAAAGGAAAAAAAAGGACTCCAAGGTTATCACTATTGGTGACAAGGAAGATAATGGTACTCAAGAGAAATAAGGAAATTTGGAAGACAGATGAATTCAGGGGAGAAAATGAGTTCTATTTTGGACATGTTAAATCTCAGATACTGACAGGACACTTAGGTAGAGATGTCTAGCTGATAACTGACAATGCAAGACTATTGCCCAGGAGAGAGACTAAGACTGGATCTGGAAGGTATCTACATAGGGATGATAAATGAACAAATGGGAGCTGGTGAGATCATCAAGGGAATGTATAAGGGAAAAAGAGATGGCTCAGGGGAGAGCCTTTGAGAACACACATAGTTGAGGGAGAAGAAATTGGATGATGGTCCAGCAACAGAAACTGAGAAGACAGGTAGCAAGTGCTACCTCAGATGGGTAGAAGCAAAGCTAGGAAAGAGCAATATCAAAGACACTGAAGGAGAAGAAAGTGTTTGAGAAGCTTCAATCATGTCCAAAAAAAATAGATGGAACATGGAGTATGTGGTTGAAAGGGAAAAAGGTGCCTTTAATAGCTAAGTAATAATTGGTTGGTCACCTTTGAGAGAATAGTTTCAATAGAGTGGTGGGGTTAGAAGCCAGATTACATGGAATCAAGAAGTGATTGTGTGATGATGAAATAGAGGAAGCCATAGGATTCTGCCGAGGACAAGGGCTTGTACCCTGGAATCTGAGAACTTTTAAAAAAATTTAGGTAACTATTTAAATATAATTGGTTTCCTTTGTAATCCTATACATTTAAAAAATATATATTATTCTATGAAGGGATCCATGTGCTTCACCAGGCTTCCAAAGAGGTCTATCACACACACACAAATGTTAAGAACCCCTGGTCTAGGAGTTTGGTTGTAAAGGGGAAGATGGATGTAGGATGATAGCTTGAGGAGATGACAAGTACAGAAAGAGATGCTGTAAGAATAGAAGAGCTCTGATCATGATGGTGGTGAATGGGGAAGAGACCAGTAGAGAAAATGAAAATTAGATAATAACGGATGGAGGAGTGTCAAGTGAGAGTCATAATTGTCCAAGGTTGAAAATGGTCATTCCTCTTGGGAATAAATATTAGGTAGTGCCTAGGTGTCTGCTAGCCAGGGCAATCACCCTCCAGGTTACTGCCACTGGGTTTCTGTACACAGTGTATGGAGCATAGTAGGTACATAATAACTGCTTATTGAATAATATCATGATGATCATGATGATGATGACGGATGATGATGATGATGATGATGATGATGATGATGATGATGATGATGATAAAAGGTGGCCTGGATGAAGTGGATAGAGAGCCAGTCTTGATTTAGGAAGACTTTGATTCAGTTCCTATCTCTGACACGTACTGGCTGTGTGACCTTGGGCAAGCCACTTACTCTCTGAGGTGCCTCCAGGCAACATCCTAAAGTTATCAGTTATAGGACAGCTGCCTTTTTTATTTCTGAAACCTCCCAAGATATCTTGGGGTTTATGGGCTAGATTTTTTTTCTTAAGGACTTAATCACTCTAGCTCCCATTGATTGGCCAACAATAAGTCCCAGGCCAAGCCCCACTTGGTAATTGTTTGGGCCCTGATGGCTCAGAGTGAATGTAAATAGTAATTGTTTTTGTTTTGGCCAGACACTCAGAGGATCTGCTCCTCCCAGATTGATTTTTTTTAACTAGGTAAAAGAGGCCATTCTCTGCCTGGTTTCTCACCTAGCCTTCATCACTGAATGAGCACTGCCTCAGACAAACTGAGACCTGCTACTGATCTTAGTTTTAAAAGGCCAAGGTCTCCCGCTGTATCCAGGGCCATCTCCAGTCACCCTGATCTATATCTTGCCAGTGGACCCAGACGGCTCCAGAGGAGAAAGTGAAGCTGGTGAGTTTGCGCAGCCCTCCCTCACTGAAATCCGATTCACTTTCATGTCATGGCATCACTTTGCTGATGTCATGGTTCTCTTCTAGAATGAAGGGCAAACAACAACAACGGCTGCCTTAGTAGACAGATTTTTTTTTTCTCACCAGGAGTTTCCTAGACTAATGAAATCCTGACCAAAAATAGAAAGAAAAGAAAATCGAGAACAAATATGTCAGGAGCACCACTAGAATCTCCTGAAGGTTTTTACTGAGTTTTTGTGCTTTTTGGGCAGTCATTTGCTAATTCAACCCCAATAATTTAACTGATCTGCATAAAGGAGACTCTAGGTTTGTTTTGTGCAAAGCTGTGATATGTGACTCCATGATAACACTTTTTAATAATTATAATGGTAATTCACATTTATGTAATAGTTTGCAAAAGCACTTTACATAGGTTATCTCATTTGATAAGTGTTGCATCTTTCTTTTCTTGAAAAATAGCTTCTCAGGATAAGTATGTAAAAATGAGTAAATCTCAGCATTGGCAAATCAGGCTTTAGCTACTTTGACAGGAATATGAGAAAACTTCCAGACAGAGACATTGGAGGATAATCCCATTATAACATTATCAGAAAACATGGATATGATCATTAGACTAAAAGCTTTTCTACATATGATAAGAGGTCATGTATATACTGTTATTAATAGGTACACCAACTGGACATCCCACATTTTTAGAGGTTTCAAGAAAAGTATGATTAGGTGAGGCTTTGCAAAAAGAATGTCCCTTATCAGACAAAAATCATATCATATCAGATGAAGTCAGAACTCATAGAGCATCTAATTCAACCTCTAGTTTCACAGGAAACTGGGTCCCAAAGATATAACTTACCCAAGGTCACCCAGTTGGCTAATGGTAAAACTGGGGCTCAAATCTAGGTCTCGTGTTCATTGTTTTTAATATTACACTTCTTTTGGAAAATAAGTTCATCTATTTTAGTCGAAGAGACCAGAGTGGGAAACATACTACCCTTCTTTCTCAATAGTTTTGCCTAGAACTATGCCTTCCTTTTTGGTTTACCTTCAGCTATGTCTTATATACCTTCTATGTGCTGAGTTATTTTCACATCTCCTTTATTAGAATGGCAAAGCAACTTGACAGCAGGGCTATGCTTTGATCTTTATATTCCCACCTCTTAGTATATAAGAAACTGGGAATTAATCCTTGTTGATTCACCATCTGAATCATGTTAATAGGGGATGCAGTGGGCAGAGAGCTATTTCTGGAGTCAGGAAGACCTGGGTCCAGCCTCAAACACTTAACAGCTGTGTGACCTTAGGCAACTCACTATCTTTTATCATCCTCCATTTCCACATCAGTACAATAGGGGTTATAATGGCGCCTACCTCCCAAGGTTGCTGTAAGGATGAAATAGGATATTTGTAAAGCACTTTGCCAATTTGAAATGCTCTCTAAATGCTGGCTATTATTTTTAACATATTTTATACCCCCTCTAATTACATGTTAAAACAATTTTTAACATTTTTTAAAGTTTTGAGTTCCAAATTCTAGCCCTCCCTATCCTCTGCCCCTCCCTAAGACAGTAAGTAATCTGATATAGTTTATACATATGCAGTCATGTAAAACATTTCCACATTAAATACTAGTTATTATGAGTACAGTTGACATTAACATAGCACTTTGACATTATAAAAGACATTATATATATTTTCTCATTTGATCCTTACAACTACCTTATGAGGTAGCCAGGGCATCTTTTGTTATCACATTTTACTATTAAGAAAACAGAATTTAAGTAATTGCTCGAGACCACACATATACTTTGTCGGAGCATAGATTCCAAGCAAAACCTCTGACTCTAGTACTTTTACAATATAATCAAAACAATGTAATAATAGAAACAGGAATTATTATTAAATTGGAATTAATATACAACCATATGAGTCAGGACCAGCCACAAGCAAAATTGTGAAATAGAATGAGTACCACTTTGGTGACCATTGGCTTGCCATTCTTTTTTTTAAATTTTTATTTATTTTATTTGCAATTTATGGAATGAAATAAGCATTTCTATAACATAGCATAATAAAAAAGATGATTGCACATGAAAATGCAAATCTATTATATACAACTTGCTATTCCTTTTAAATATATAGTAAAGTTATCATGTATTTTTTTCCTTTTTTTTCTTCCCTCCCCACCCTCACCTTAGAGATGGCTACCATTAGACACACACATATATATATACACATATATATGTATGTACATATACATAGACATATGTGTGTACATGTACATATATGTGTATGTGCATATGTATATATACATACAACCATTCTATACATACTTCTTTTTATTAGTTCTTTCTCTGGCTGCATATAGCATCTTCCTTCATATGTCCTTTGTAGTTAATTTGGGTATTTATAATAGGTGAAATGATTTAGTCACTCAAATTTGTTCTTATAACAGTATTGCTGTTACTACACAGAATGTTCTGTTGGTTCCAAAGATGATTAGTCTCTACATTCTTTACCCTTTTCTCCCCTCTATGTTATTTTCTTCTTTCTCATCCCCAGGCAGCCCTTAGGCTCCATCTCCGTAATCCCCCTACTAAAACCTTGTTTCAGATCATCAAATCATATTGAGAGGTGTATTAGTGGCCAATTGCAGTTTAAATTATTGCCTTTTGTGGAGTGTTATGCAGTTTTAAAAGAATCAAAACTTTAAGCTTTGTTAATGAATGAAGTTCTACTAGTACAATTCAGGTGGAAGAGGACTGATTGGTTCATTCCTTCATTCATTCATTTGTGTATTCATTTGAATCAGGGTTTTCATAGAATCCCTGAAATAACTGCATATAGTTCATTGCCCACTTAAAAGACCAAATTCTATAAGAAATGTCTAGGGTAAATGCCTTAAGGAATAACAGTTCTTCTCTATCCTATGTGCAAAGGAGCTTTCAAAGTGAAGAAAATCTAACCTCTCATCATACATTCTAGGCAAAATTAAATCTAATTCCAATTTGTCATGATAAAATTATGGTTAAATGTGATTAATCCTTTTGTTAGCAGATTACAAATAAATGCAATGTCATTAATTAAGACCCTGCAAATTTGGATTCATGACCAGTTAAATAAGGGCATAGATGTGGCTCCCTTTTTCTTGATTTTTTATATCTGTTGATTTTTAGATTATTGTGTATAATGTTGTTTTTTTAAAGTAACAAAAAATTTACATTACTAAAACAAATTTGCATACAGTTTTTAAAAAAAGAAAATAAGAGGCACATGTAATCTCGTCTAGAGAACTATTTTCCAAGCATTTTGGAACATTACAGGTGTCCTGGAAATCTTAATGTAGTTCTAAGCTACTAAAACTGTGCTGAGACCCTTGCTTAGTTGACCTGTGAATGAAAATCATTTTTATTTATTCATTTAAAAAACTGCCCCCTTCCCTATGACCTGAACTTCTTAGTTAGCCAAGAAGTGAGAGGGAAATTACTATGGGTAACAAAAATAACAATTTGCGTTTATTTGTTTAAAAATATCTAAATTCAACCTGACCCCTCAAGCAATTAGTCCAAAATAGTAAAGATTTGTTTGACTTTGCTAGAGAAAGGACCTTATTCATTATAGACAGAACAAAAATGCAATACCTAAAGCATAGAATGTCAGAACCAGAGTGGACCTCAGAGGCTGTCTAGTCCAATTCTTAATAGAACAGAAATCATAGTTACGACATCCCCAATGGATGGTTATAAAGTCATCTGAAGACCTGTTGTGAAAATATCTCAATATAAAATTTCTATTTTGTTCAATCCTCTTTTATAATATGAAAATGCCCAAGCTCATGCTCTTTTCTTCTAGGATGGATGAGGAAGGATATTCAGGGCTATGACAAAATTTTTGCACAAATATTAAAATTGGAAGGGGCCTCCGAAGTCATATAGTCCAATCTACGTCTAAGCAAGAATGCCCTGCAGAGCACCCAAGATAAGTGAATAGACAAACTTCTCCTTTAAGATTTCTACTGAGGAAAAATTCACCACCATCTTAGGCAACACAGCTGGCTTTAGGATAGCTCTTATTTTTGTACATTGAGATGAAATCTTCTGAATGCTTCATCCACATGGTATTCCTGATTTTTCCCTCTGGGACCACACAGAATGATTTTAATTCCCTCTCCCCCAGAAACCTCTTTAAACACTTGAAGACAGTTCCCTTATTTGTCCCACCCTAAATCTTCTTTTTCCTAAGCAAAACATAGCCAGTTCGCTCAACTGAGCTCCAGTCACTTCAAGTCACTAATTACTCTCCTCTAGGTCCCCTCTAGTTGGCCAACATACTTCCTAAAATGTAGTTTCCAGAACTTACCACAGAACCCTAGATGTGGACCACATCTCACTTTCCCCCTCTGATTCCCATTCAGTTGTGGATATTCTAAGGTTCTGGGGAGTTTAAGAATTTTTTTATTCCATTATAAGATTTGGGGGTCAAATTACCTGATGATGCATTTTCGCTTGAAACACATGCAATGATATAGGTCAGGATTTAATCTGATAAAGTGGTTTAGTTGTCTAAAGGATTTAGGACTCCTTTCTCTACTTCCCTCCCACTCTCCTTCAAGGGAATAATTAATAATAATAGCTACAACAGTTATATAGGGTCTACTCTGTGACAGGCACTGTGCTAAGCACTTCACAATTATTATTTTGTTTGGCCCCATGATAATCCAGAGAGGTAGGTGCTATTTTGAATCCCTTTTTACAGATGAAGAAATTGAGGCAAACAAAAGTTAGGTGACTTGCCCAAGGTCATACAGCTAGGTCTTCCTGACTTCAGACCCAGTGTTCTGTTCACTGCATTATCTAGAGGCCTCTAAAACAATTTCATATTAACAAATAAATTCAACCAAAGATTTCTCACAGAAATTAAGTAGCACAGTGACAAGCTGACAGTCAGAATCTGCTTCCTGATAGCAATTCAGAATGTATGGCAGCCATTATAACACTCTACCATATTTGATTAAGAGGTAACTGAAGGACAAAGAACTGAAGGAGGAAAAAAAGTATTTCTCTAAGCATTTTCATTCCCAAAAGATGAAAAAAACTATCAATGGCATCTTTAATGGATTGTCAAGAAGGTCCTAGAGTAGGGAACAAATAAATCAAGTTTCTCAAGTACTCAACTCTGGCTGCAGCTGAAATATTTATTCAATTAAAGAGGTTCTTTAATACTTAGGATCCCAAACTCCTATTCAGAAGATGAGTTCTTGAGCTTTAATAGTAGTTGCTGTACTTTTCATCTTTGCATGAAGAGAAAAAAAATCATTTTTTCCTTCTTTTAATCATCTCTACTTATAGCTCTCTTTTTTTTTTGTTGTGTTACATTTGAAAATAGAAATAGCCAACTGGAGACTATCTACCTTCCTGGGAAAATCTAGGCTTATTTCATTTTCTTATCACGGAACATTGCTTTCCTGTCTTTTACTTTCTAATTAACCTAGAAACATTCCTGCTGAGTCAGTCTGAATCCAAGTACACAATCTGAGAGATCATGAATTTGCGATTAATTACATGTTCATGTTTGAACGAGACACATTCAAGCATTTCCAACTGAAGCCTAGTATATGGTTTTATTTTGTATGTAATGACCTGGCATTAATGGTTTGCACTGTTTTCTTTCCCATAGCAGGAACAAATGTTTCAGGGGTTAAATTTTTCATGCTATTCAGACACATACACAAAATCAACACCTCCCTTTAAAAAAAGAGTAAATTATTCATTGGATGGTTCGGTCTAAGTCTTTTGTTAATTCCTTCCATCATTTCCATCTCCAGTTATAATTCCCTCACTTCTCCATAATATACTTTAGCTATCAGCTAGTAAATATGTGTGTCTGGGTGTTGATCACTGAATTTAATTGTGTGAATATGTTTATCAAATCCTAGGGGCTAATTATCGTCAACTCTTTTTTTCTTACTGCACTAAGGAGTATTTTGTAGGAGAGAGAATATTAAAAATGTAAAAGATATCTTTCCATGCAAAATGGAAACTCTGATTTATTCTCCTAAGGTAAGATAGCATATGCAGACAGTATATTGGTAACAAAACACAAAATACACTTTAATTGGCTTTCTGGGGTATACTTGTCAAATTGTTTCTCATACAGATTTGGTGAAAAAGTAATGAGAATTGCTTATAATTTTTAGTACTTTACCATTTACAATGTGTTCTCTTCCCCCAAATCCTGTGAGATAAGAAAAGTATTAATATGCCCATTCTACAGTCAGTCAATAAGCATTTACCAGTTACCTACTATGTGCCCAGAGCTGTAACAAGGGCTGAGGATACCATAAAAACACTTTCTTATTCCAAGTCCAGCACTCTGCAATACACAGTGCTTTGTTTTGACTAAAGATACACTTATAAAACTTGTTGAAGTCCTTCTTATGCCCAGCACTTAGCACAGTGCCTAGCACATAGTAGGTACTTAGTAAATGTTGATTTGACTTGAAACTAAGGGAGAGAACTGAGCTGAAAACTGGCTGTTTTAGACCATTAAGTCACTATTTCTTTATACCAGAGAATATAAAGATAGTGGATCATTAGAAGAGGAAAGACTGGAGTGTATAAAGGGCATCTGTAAAGTCCCACTTAAATGGAGTTGACTTTGCAGTCTCAAAGACTGGTCCTACCAAACTGGAAAGTTTTCATGTGAGGAGTATATCAGATTGCATGTCTGCCTTCCAGGGACACTAAGTACAATAGAAAAAGTACTCTGCCTGGATTCAGAGGACCTGGGTTCAAATTTTGACTTTGCCAATTACCTGTGTGACCTTGACCTCCCTCTGGTCCTCAGTTTCCTCACTGATAAAATGAAGCTTTGGACCTAGATGATTGAAAAGGGCTCTTCTTACTCTAACACCATTGTTCAATAATCCTGGGCTCAAACTCTCTAGTTTTGCCACTTATTACACCTCTGGGTCTTCATTTCCTCATCTGCAAAACGAGTGCTTAGCAATATAGTGCCTGGCACATAGCAAGCCCTTAATGCATGTTTATTGATTGATTGATTAATAAGAGTATTGCATTAGATGACCTCTAAACACACTTTAATTGACTTTCGGGGGTATGCTTGTCAAATTGTTCCTCGTACAGTTTTGGAGAAAAGGTACTGAGAAGAGCTTATAATTTTTAGTATTTTACCATTTACAATGTAATTCTTCTCCCCCAAATCTTGTGAGATAGGAAAAGTATTACTATGCTCATTTTATAGTCAGTCAATAAGCATTTATCAAGTATCTACTATGTACCTGGAGCTGTAACAAGGGCTGGGGATGCCAAAAAAGGCAAAAGATAGTCCCTGCCCTCAAAGGAGACAATATGAAAGAAACTACGTACAAGCAAACTAGGTACAAGCTAAATTGGAAGTAATCTCAGAGGGGAAACCCTAGCTATGATTTTTTTAAAAATGACCAATTTAGCTAAATTTGAAAAGGCTTATTACCAGATGATGAGCATTTTTAGCCTTAGCCAATCACAAAAAAAAGCTGTCCATTTAAGGTCGAGAAAACTTGGAAATACCATGAAGGGGAAGGACTTTCCAAAAAGATGAAATTTCAAATCATCAAGGAAAAGTGACAATAAAAACAATGACAACAAAACAGCAACAATACTACCACTGCTAATAAACAGTTAACATTTATATGACGTTTAAGGTTTACAAAGCACTTTCCATGTTACCTCATTAATCCTCACAACAACCCTGTGAGGAAGGTTATATCAGGATTCTTATTTTACCAAGGAGGAAACTGAGGTTAAGTGACTTGACCAGGGCCACACAGATAGAAGTACCTTATATGCTGGTCTTCCCTCTTCCTGATGGTCCACGGTCTTTACATTTTCTGAGATAAAGAAATAATAACTTCCATTTTTTAAAATTCTTCTTTATAACTTGACTATTGTGTAAATAAGTTTAATGTGAAGGTATACGTTGAACCTATATCAGATTACATGCCATCTTGGCGGGGGGAGAGGGAGGGAGAGGAAATTTGGAACTCAAAAAATTGTGGAACTGAGTGTTGTAAACTAAAAATTAAAAAGAATTTTTTTAAAAAAGAAATAATAACTTCTTGGTCTAGGAAGGCCAGTTTTCAGTTCAGTTGTCTCTCTTCTTTCAAGTCAAATCGACAAGTTTTTATTAAGTGCCTACTATGTGCTAGGCACTGTGCTAAGTGCTGGGCATACAAAGAAAGACAAAAATAGTGACTTTCCTCAAGGAACTCACTGTCTAATGGGGGAAAGAACTTTAAGGGGGATGGGAAAAGGTCTCTTGCAGGAAGAAGGTGGAATTTAACTTCCAAGAGAATTCCAACATCCTTCTAAGAGGATTACACCTATTGTATTCTTGAAATAATTAGGGAGATTGCTCTATTAATGCAGCCCCAGACTTGCTGTGAGTGTGAAATGACAAGCTCACATTTCACTTAATTAGAACTGCTTGCATTGAGGTAGACCTCAATGCACAGATAGTGAAAGTCCTCTGAGATTGGAATTATGCTCATTTTTAAAAGTGGGGACTGGGGACTCAAACATCCACCATTCTGATCCATTGAGATCCCATTGTTCCCATAGACCCAAAAGGTTGAGGACAGAGACAAAGGTCTCATAAACATCAAAATAGTCATAGCTTCACTTTTTGTGGTAGCAAATAACTGGAAGTAAAATCAATATCCATTAATAAGGGGAAAAGCTAAACAAATCATGGCAGATGGATGCAAAGAAATGATAATAGTAGCTCGTGTGCGGGGAGCTTTTTCTTTTTCTTTCTTTTTTTTAGCACTTTGAGGTTTGCAAAGTCATCTTCATATATTATCTCATTTGATCTTTACAACAACCCTGTTGGGGAGGTGCTATTATTATGTCTATTTCTCAGATGAAGCAGCAGAGGCATAGATAGGTTAAGTGACTGTCCAGGATCACAATAGTTAATAAGTGTCTTAGGTAGGATTTGAACTGAGTTTTCTGCTGATTTGCAGCTGGGCACACAATCCATTGTGACACTTAGCTATAATATTATTGTGTTACAAATAATAATGAATACAGAGAATATAGAGAAAAATGGAAAGACATATATGAATTGATTCAGAGAAATATAAATAGAATTAGTAAAATAGTACCTTTGATGGTTACAACAATGTACACAGAATGGAGAACAAAGAAACAGAATGCTGTCTAATTATGACCAAACTCAGCTCAAGAAGAAAAATGGAAAAATGTACCTCCCTTCTGTCTGTGCAGAGGTGAGAAGATTGTGGAAGAGTGATTATGTGGAATATTGCACATACTGTCAGATATGATGATTGAGAGATGTGGTGATTGCTTTTGCTCAACAGCTTTTATTTCTCTTTCTCTTTTTAGTCTTTGTTATAAAGAAGTTGTTGGGGTGGGGAGAGGGGTATATTTGGAAGTGAAAGTGATGCAAAAACAAGAGATACTAAAATAAAATTTTATAAAGTAAGAAAAAATGTGGCAAATAGAACCAAAAAGGGAAAAACAAAAAGACTGAAAACTAACACCAGCATTTTAGGTGATTAGATGAGATTCTTGCTAAATGTACCGTGTTACCTGTCAAGGGATACAAGTTGATCCATTATATCCAAAGCGTGTAAAAATTAAGTCATGCTATAATGAAGCTCAGATGTGCAACACTTCGTTTTAATTTAAGCACCTGACAATGTTGATACAGTAACCTGGGGCATCCTACGACCCCCAAATGGAAATGCATATCCATTTTAGATTGCAAATTCCCAAAGGACTGGGGCCATATGTGTTCAGCCTACTTCATGTAAGCGTTGCAGGTCCAGCCTTCAGCAAAATTAGGGAACAGGCAAAGTTTGTCTTCTATTCTCTAGTCTCCTATATCTGTACCTTTTCCCCTTCCCCACCTGCTATCTCTCCTTCCCTAGGGGACAAGGGCTCTCTTTCTTCTCTCCATCAAAACTTGCTCTCATCAAAAGCTCTGCCTCCCTTCTCCCCACCTTGTAACAAGTATCGCCTGGATTGAACTTCCAATGACCACGTTGCTCATTCTTGTCTTCTCAGATTTGGGGTTCAGTCCTGGAACTGAGCTGTCCTGATTGGTGAATGAGTGAAAAGTTGCCTGACCTATCTATTGCTAGTGGGTAGAGAGGTGAGCTGAGTCAGGAAGACCTGAGTTTAAATCCAGCCTCAGACATTTATTGGCTACGTGATTCTGGACAAGTCACTTAACCGTGGTGTGTCTTAGTTTCCTCAACAATAAAGTGGAAATTACAATAGCACCTACTTCCCAGCATAGATATGAGGATCAAACGAGATATTTGTAAAGCACTTCGCTCAGTGCCTGGTGCACAGAAAGTACTTAATAAATCCTTGTTATTTCCCACCCCCCCAGCTTACTGTATCTATGTGACTGACTTCAGATCCCATCCAGCTAAGAATCTGAAAAACAGAGCCTATGAGGTCATCTTGACATCTGTCCAGCAGCTATACATCCATATAACCCCTTTGTTCTCCCCCCATTACTCTTGGGGGCAATAATCAAATCAACCCTGCCGTTGCTCCTGGAAAGAGCACGATAATCAACAGTCAGCATTTATTACAAGTAGCAGGCTTGCACAATCTAGTGCCCTATGACTATACTGTCAATCCCTATGACTCCTTAATCCAAAACTTCTCCACCTGGCCACCTCTCCTCTATATGTGATATATTCCTTATTAGAAGGTAAGCTTCTTGTGGGCAAGGACTGGCTCACTATAGTTTATCTCCAGTTTCTATCACAGTTTCTGGCCCACTAATAGGCACTTAGTGCTTTTTTCATTCCTTCATTCTCAGGAACAGATCTGAAATTCATTGACCATAAATGTGTATTGAATGATAACAGCTCTGTTATACCTCCTAGGGGCAAATGAAATGGAACTAAATTAAAGTAACCTTGAATCAGCAAAGTATAGTAGAAAGAACAACCGATCAGACACTAAGAGATTTGGATTCTAGTAACCATACTAAACTACCTTCAAGCTCTAGCTTTTTTAGTGAATAAAACTTTAAAAATAGGATTGTAAGCAATCATTAAATCTAAGTATATAGAGCTAGAAGTACATTTAGAGATTAGACCGATTATCTCTTCATAGACAAGAAAAAACTGAGGCTCAGAGCAGGGATGGGACTTACCCAGAGTCATATAGCTGGCAGATTGGATTTGGAAACAAGTCCTCAGACTCTCAACCCAACTATAGTTCTACCTCACTAAGCTTTCAGCATTTTTGCTTTTGTTTTTGCCTATGAAATCCCTAAAATAATTTTTATTTTGTTATGGCAATTGGTCAGGAAACACATAGACTGTTTATTGATGCCCTAAAGTCACACCAGCTGGAAAAAGGAAACATTTCCTCCATAAATAAGGCTTGCCCTGCTCAGTTGCCCCATCTCTCATGCTTAGTAACTGCTCTTTGATGGGAAGAAATTGGATGAAAATGATTCTGATGATGGGCAGTTCTGATTTGGGGGGGGGGGGGCGGTGTGAGGGGCAAATCTTCTTATTGATCTTCAGACATCATTAGAAGTGTAAGCCCCAAATTGGTCTTTCTCCACTATATACTTAGAAAGATATTGGCAGATCTCATTCCATTAGTCTTATTAAGCTTTTACACAGAATTTGGTATTTCCAATTGCTTTACAATCATGAACCAGTTAACGATTAAATTACTAGTTTCAAATGCTCATTATAAAGTAATAATGTCAACTTCCTTGTTTCTCTTGATTGCTTGTTTTTAAATTTTTAAACTCAGTGTCATTAGTTAGGCAGTATGCTAATATTTGAAGAATATTTATGGCACATAAAGCTTATGTATGTTTTATGATACCAATAAATGCAGCCAAAAGCAGAGTTATGGGAATGTAATGATCGGGAAGGAAAATTAGGAGTCTGGGGTTCTAGGCCCAACTCTTCCATGAATCCATGATATCATTTCTCTTTGTTCAGTTTCTTGACATCAAGCTAGCAAGACCTGAAACAGTCTTAGGTCCAACGCCAAGGCTTTGGGAAGATCTCAAGGTACCTCCAGCTGCTATCAGTTTTCATCCCACCAGCACTGTCTGTGAAGGATGCATTTTCTACCTCACCTGGCTACCAACTCTTCAATTTAATTTAGCCCTCTGAAAACTGGACCTTCACCCTCTATCCTCCCACCCCGTTCTTGATTCATCATTCTAAGCCAGAAGAACATCAGGCATGATTAGTTATGAGGCAGCCCAGTATTTCAGTGAAGAGACTTTTTCTTAGAATCATGAAAAAATAAAGATCATGGAATCATAAAGGCTCTCTGACCCCACTCCTACATTTTGTAGATGAGGAAATTAAAGACCTAGGGTTGTGAGTGACTTGCTCAAGGTGACACAAAGTAGCATTTGAACCCACATTTCTAGACTCCAGAGTTCGTGTTCTTTCCAGTATAAAGGCTTCAGGGTCCTATGCTCAACACACATATCTTGTCACTTTGGTTGGGTGTTCCTTAAATAAGATAATATTCGTAAAGCATTTAGCACAGTGCTTGGCACGTAGTAGACAATTAAATGATTGTTCCCTTCCCCTCAGAGGTAAATCATTGGGTACATTAATTAATCCAAATGACACTGAAGTGACAACCTAATTTGCAACACTGTCTATAAAGCATTTTTCAAAGACTCTTATTCTAACCCTGATGCTTACACCACAGATCTAGGGGTTGATGTGTTTCTTGACTATGTGTTGGGTGATAACCATACCTACAAACCAGTCTGCCTGAAGTGAATATAGAACGTAAGATCCCAGAGGGCAGGGGCTAGAGTTTAGTGTCAGCTATGTCCGGGCACATAGACTTGAAGTCTGGAAGATCTGAGTCTGAATCCTGCTTCAGACACTTGCTAGCGGTGTGATCCTGAACAAGTGGCCTAAACTCTCTGTCTTAATTTCCTCATCTTTAAAAGGAGGATAGTATTTGCACCTGCCTGACGGTATTGTTATGAGGATCAAATGAATTAACTCGTGTAATGTGCTTTGTAAATCTTAAATGCACATAAACGCTACTTATTTTTGTTGTTGTAGTCATTATTAGTTCAACCTGCTTTTCAGAACACCTTGAACTGCTGGACCGGACTTTGGAAAAAGTCTAAAACACACATGCACATGCACACACACACACACACACATACATACATATGCACATACACACACATGCACACATATACACACACATATACACATACACACATATACACACACATATGCACATACACACACACATATACACATACACACACACACACACGAGCAAATGCACACACACCCCCAAACTCAAATTTGGTAAAGAAATTGTCTTTCAATTGTTTGATGTGCCTACATTTTATCAAAAAACAATTTTTTAAACTAACTATGTCTTTCAACCAAATGTCTTACTCCTTCTGCCCATGGAAGGAGATAGGTCATATGACCCATTTGCTACAGGCATTCATCCATCTAAGTAGTTAGTCATATAACCAGGTTTGCAGAGGAAATTATATCAGCGCCTTGAGATGGACTAAGTTCCTTTCAATGAACAGTTGAGATGATTTCCCATTAGTTAGTGGTGGTGGTTATTTTTCTGCTGCTTAATGAAAAACTCACTCTGGCTATATCTATATTTATATCTGCATATGTATTTATATATATACATATGTGTGTATATGTATACCTATGTGTACATGTACATGTGCATGTTCATGTAAAAGTACATGTACATGTGTGTATGTACATGTATGTGTGGGGCAGCTAGGAGCCCAGTGGATAGTGCTAGGCTTGGAGTCAGGAAGACTCATCTTTATGGGTTGAAATCTGGCCTCAGATACTTACTAGCTGTGTGACCCCAAGCAAGTCACTTCACCCTGTTTGCCTCAGTTTCTTCATCTGTAAAGTGAACTGGAAAAGGAAATGGCAAACCACTCCAGTATCTCTGCCGAGAAAACCCTGGACAATGACATGTATATATGTGTATGTATGTAGATAAAGAGGTCGATTGATAGAGACTGCAGGCCCAACAAGGGACTCCAGGGGCCTGGAAATGAGTCATTAGCTTTTAAGGGCCATTATGCAGATAGATGAATGATATTCGTGATTTGGGGGCTCCTGAATGGAAAGCATAATTACTAGGCTTTAAACAAGCAATAACATTAACTGTAATGAAGTTGAGAGGGTGAGAGTAGATAATTAGATAGCCAGGGAGGAAGGGAGAGAGAGAGAGAGAGAGAGAGAGAGAGAGAGAGAGAGTGAATGAGAGACAGACAGAGACACAGAGAGAGACACAGAGAGACAGAGAGTCAGAGAGAGACAGAGACTCAGAGACAGAGACAGAGAAAGACAGAGACTCAGAGACAGAGACAGAGAGACCAAGAAAGGGAGGGAGATGGGGGGGAGAATGAGAGAGAGACAGAGGCAGAGAGACAGAGAGATCAAGAGAGGGAGGAAGGGGGGAGGGGGAGAGAGAATGAGGGGAGGGAGAGAGAAAAAGGGAGAGTGAGAGAGAGAGGGAGGGAGAGAGGGAAGGAAAGAGAAAGAGAGGGGGGGAGGGAGGGAGAGATGCATTCGTATATACCTATGTATATGTACATCTATAGGACATACATAATAAAATTAACAATGATCACTAGCATTATACAGCACTATAACATTTTAAGGTTTGTGAAATACTTCAAAAACATAACCTCATTTTATCTCCACAATAACCCCAGGAAGTAGAAGTAATTATTATCCCCATTTTACAAGTGAGAAAGAGGTTAAGCAGCTTGCCCAGAGTTACACAGCTGAAAAGTATCTGAGGCAGGATTTGAACTCAGGTCCTGTTCTTTATCCATTGAGCTGTTTAGCTGACTTTACTCAAAGGTAACCTCAGACACTCACTAGCTGTGTGACCCTGGGCAAGTCACTTAACCCTGTTCGCCTCAGTTTCTTATCTGCAAGATGAGATGGAGAAAGAAATGCTAAACCAATCCAGTATCTTTGCCCCCCAAAATGGGGTCACAAAGCATCAGGCACAACTGAAAAAACTGAACAACGACAATGACTTAACACATTCCTAGAAAAAGGTGTTTCTTCTATTTTTAGGGTCATAAATTTTAGAATTAGAAGGGACCTGAGAGATCACCAAGTACAATACTTCATTTTACTTATGGGGAAACTGAGCCCCAGAGTGTTTAAGTTCCTTGTTCAGAGTTATGCAGCTAGTAAGTAAATGGAGCAATATTTGAATCCGTCTTCCTGATTCAAAGAATAGTACGCTATCCACCATACCCCATTGCTTTTCTCTATGTTTAAGGCAGAATGATACAGTGGAAAAAATATAATCTATTTTGGAATTACGCTTTTTTAAAAAGTGAATAAAATGTCCACCTCTTCTAATCCAGAAATCCCAAGTCTGGGCATGGGTAACAAGAATAGCTAACATTCATACAGCACTTACTATTCACCAGGCACTAGGCTAAAGGCTTTACAATTACTATCTCATTTGTTCCTTTCAACAACCCTGGAAGGTAGGTGCTATTATCACCCCAATTTTACAGATGAAGAAACTGAGGCAGACAGGGGTTAAGTGACTTGCCCAGGGTCACACAGCTAGTGAGTGTCTGAGGCTGGAAGTGAATCGAGGTCTTCCTGACTCAAGGACCTGGGCTCTGTGCACTATGGTGCCACCCAGCTGCCCTTAACAGTTTGAAATGGAATGATGATATCTTAGAGTCTATGCACCACCCATCCTTGTGATGTTAGGCATATCCCCAAAAGAGGTCAAAAATAGAAAGAAAAGTCTTGTATACACCAAATTATTCATAGCAGAGCTTTTTGTAACAACAAAGGAAACTGGAAACAAAATAGGAAGAATGGCCCACCGTATTGTAGTACATCAATGTAAAAGAATATTACTAGAACATAAGAAATTACAGTGTGATGAATTCAGATAAGTATAGGAAGACTTATATGAACTGATGTGGAACAAAGAACTACAAGAAAAATTTTCCTCTGACCACAACAATGTCGATAGAAAGAACATTGACAACAAAAGTGAACCAAAGGCTACAAAATAGGCTGTACGACATTTACCTGCTGTTAGATTTCAGTTAATGTCTTGGTTAGTTTTGCTGAACTACTTTTTTTTCTCTTTTTTTGGTAAATCTTTGTTTTAAGAAGTGGTCCCCTAGTGGAGAACACTTGAGGAATATATCAGGCAATAGAAGTAATTTTTTAAAAGTTCAAAGGATATTGAATTTGGAGACTGAGAACTTAGATTCCAATCCTGGTTCTCCCACCTGAGCAGCCTTGGGTAGATCATAGGCTTTCTGGACTTCAATCCCCTCATCTGCAAAATAAGGGAGTTTCACTAGATGATCCCCAAAGCCCTTTCCAGCCTAATTTCTATGATCCTAAGAGCTTTGGTATCTGTCATTCTCCATTAAGTGGTGAATCTTTTACCCTACAGTCTTGGGGGAAGAAGTTTCTCTTTTTCAAGGTTTGAGAGCAGATTGAAAACACCTGTTGCTCATTCCCTTCTGCATCGCTGCTGCTCTTCTTGTCTTCATCTCCAATGAACATGCCTGCCCCCATGCCAGGTACTCTGTCTCCCCTCCCCTTCTCCCCACGCCCTTTTTCCCCCATCCCCGCTTGATTGGAAGCTCCTTGAGAGTAGGCACTGTCTTTTTTTTTATCAGTTGTATCCCTAGCATTTAGCACAGGGCCTGTCAAATAGTAGGCACTTAATAAATGTTTTGCATTGCCTTGCATCGTCCAGCTTTGCAGCCTATCTCTGAGTGAACAGAATCCAATTTTTTTAAGGACTGCATCACAGCATTTGTTAGGGCTAGTCACTATACAGGACACACTGGAAAACTCAGTCCCTGCCCAAGGGGCACAACATCTACGTAAAGGAGACAAAACATTCCAGCAAAAAAGAGCAGCCGGGAAAGAAGCCTAATTCATAGAATAATGAAAATATGACTGTCTCAGTGATCACCAGGTGCTTCTGAGATCTCAGGAGGTGGTGATGACTGGTAGCCTGACAGTGAGGAT
Organism: Trichosurus vulpecula; assembly: GCF_011100635.1. Lineage (NCBI taxonomy): Eukaryota > Metazoa > Chordata > Mammalia > Diprotodontia > Phalangeridae > Trichosurus > Trichosurus vulpecula. The sequence goes on along the minus strand of NC_050576.1, from coordinate 286,159,677 downwards.
AGAGAACAAAGAATCAGACACCCAGGCTTTTTTATCTCAAGAGCATGGCATTTAATCTCTCTGTCAATTACTTCTTCAGGGAACAAAAGGCAACTAGTAATAAGAAGTGGTTGGCAAAGTGCTGGGAGAGTCCTTAGCCAGAATATATCCTATAATTATAAAGCTCCCCTCTCCCCCATATGCTCTTTTTTCTTTTGGCCTGGATATTTGAAAAAAAAAAAGATTGGATCTGCAGTCAGAGGGCCTGAGTTTAAATCCCATCTCTCCCATTTGTTTACTTTCTGTATGACCTTGGGCATTTAGCATGAACATCCCTGGGCCTCAATTTTCATCTGTAATAAAATGAAGGAGGGGAGAATAACTAGATAGCCTCTGAAGGATTCTACAATGGCATCATTGTAAAGAAGTCCTGTCGTGGAAACTCCTACCAATACTAATCAGCAACTCATTTGTAATTTATAGTCTTAAAGAGTTGCTTAAGGTGAGTGATCTGCCCTTGGTCACATGGCTAGTACATATTAGGGGCAAAAGTGGGACCTGGGCCACTAGCTCCAAGATCAGCCCCTCTATCCCCCTGCTTCTAGAAAAGAACTCTTATCCTTTACCGAAAAAAAAAACATTATCTATCAGCACCTTAATTGCTTTTCTCTTGCCAACTTTAGCTTAACTTTAAAATAGACTTGAATCAGTCACAGGAGAGTTTTCTTCAAGTTCTTAATTCTAAAAATATTCACAAGCTTCTTTCTCATAGGATCACACAGGAACATAGATTTAGAGATAGAAGAACAATTAGAGGTCATCTAGGAAAAACCTTGTTGTTTTTTTATAGGTGAAAAACCAAGAGAGGTTAACTGACTTGTCCAAGGTCATGTTGGTAGGGAGTGGCAGAGACGGAATTCGGGTTCTTGGACTCCAAATCCAGCAATCTTTCTTAGAATTGTGTCAGTGTAAAACCAGAAAGGGGCCACTAAGACTCCAGACAACGTCATTCCCTATTCCACCTCTAAATCCTATGATCCCATAAAGAATAGTTTCTCTTTTTTATATTAAAATTTATTTTAAAATTATAAGATACTTTAATTAAATATTTAATTTTAAATTAAATATTAAGTATAAACTTCATTAATGTTACTGTTGTTTATTCATTTCAGTCATGTCCAACTCCGTGACTCCATTTGAGGTTTTCTTGGCAGAGATACTGGAGTGGTTTGCTATTTCCTTCTCCAGCTCATTTTACAGATGAGGAAACTGAGGCAAGTAGGGTTAAGTGACTTGCCCAGAATCACACAGCTAATAAGCATCTAAAGCTGGATGTGAACTCAGGTTTTCCTGACTCCAGGCCTGCTACTCTATCCACTGTGTCACCTAGCTGTCCTTAATCTAATATTGATGATTAAATTAAATTATTTAAACGAAATAATTTAATATTAACTTTTAGATTATTTTCCATTTACATTTTATTTTAAATTATGAAACTTTTTTCCTCTTTTGGACTTACCCCCACCACAACTGGGGGGAAAAGAAAGAAAAAATAAAACTGCTGTTGACAAATATGTGTAGTCAAACAAAACAAATTTCCATGTAGATCATGTCCAAAAATGTCTCATCCTGCATATTCATTCTTCACCTCTCTGTCAGGAGGCATGTAGCTTTCTTCATCATTGGTCCTCTGGGAACATGATTATTCATTCTATTGATAAGTGTTCTTAAGTCTTTGAAAATTGTTCCCTTTTATACCGTTATTGTTGTACTATAAATTGTTCTCCTAGTTCTGTTCACTTCACTTTGCGTTAGTTCATATACAAGTCTTCCCAGGTTTCTCTGAAACCATATGTTTTATCATTTTTAAAGCACAATAGGAATCTATTCTAGTTATATACCACAATGTTTAATCACTCCTCAACTTACAGGCACCATATTATTAGCACTATAATATAATCATGAGCTGCTATAAATATTTTGTGCATATAGGACCTCTCCTTCTCTCTGCTCTCTTTGAGGTATAGTCCCAATAGAGGTATTGCTGAGTCAAAGGACGCACACAGTTTAGTAACTCTCCAGGCATGCTTCTAAATTGCTCTCCAGAATGGCTGGACCAATTCAGAGTGCTACCAACAGTACGCCAAAGTGTTTACTTTCCTGCAGTTCCACTAACATTTGTGTCATTTCTCTTTCGTCAACCTCACCAATCTGATGGAATCTGGTAGAACCTTCCAGTTGCTGTGATTTTCATTTCTCTAATTATTAGTGATTTAAGATCATTGTTTCATACAGAAAGCTTGGGTTTCTTCCCTTAAGAATCAAAGACCAGTTCTTAAATCCAGATTTTTTTTGTGTTGGTTTACTATTTTCACCTCAAGTTCCCAGAGCAATTTGAGTAAACTATTCAAATCTGCCCCCTTAGGTGTCTAGAAAAAAGCTATCAGTTTAAAAAGGTAAAGAGGGAGGGATTCATTTCTTTGGCTGCATGTGGCCACCATGTTAAACATAGAGAGACTCAGCATTATGTAGCTAGATAACCCTTCCAGATAGATTGCAAATAGACCCAGTCAAACAGAATTAAACAACTGGAGGGTGGGGCACAGCGATACTGCCTCTCAGACCTGGAGGTGTTTATGACTTCACCCTTTATTTTATTATCACTTCTATATGGAAGTTTTATTGTGTAGCTGAATGTTCCTATATCTGTTGTCTTCTGTTATTAGAATGTAAGCTACCTGAGAACAGACCATTTTCTAATTGTATCATCCAATACTTAGCACTAGTGCTAAGTGCTTAATAACTGCCTTTTATTCTTTCATTCATTGATTCTTCTTTTATAAGTCCTTGATGACAGATGGTCAATTGTCTTTCTGGCTTCGTCGATCCTAGAATGAGAATCTCTTGTTTAGGATCTTTCCCAAAGTTGTCGGCTAAAAAGAAAATGACAAGTCCCAAGTACCTCGTGATCAAAAAAAGACGAGGAGTAACACTCATTTAGCATTTCCTTAAATAAAGACTGTTGAACTTATTGCTTGTTTATATCTATATCTATCTATCTATCTATCTATACATATATCCTGATTTCTTTCCTACAGGAATGGTGAGGAGGAGCTCCTAATTATACATTGTAATATGGTGACACACACACTCATCTTCCTGAGTTCAAATCTGGCCTCAGATATTTACTAGCTGTGTGACCCTGGGCAAGCCCCTTAACCCTGTTTGCCTCAGTTTCCTCATCTGTAAAATGCACTAGAGAAAAAAATGGCAAACCATTTCAGTCCAAATGGAGTCATATAGAGTCAGATATAACCAAAACAACTGAACAGTAACAATAAAAATATGGTGGCAGCACATTATATTGAAAAGTACAACAGACAGAGACATCAAGATACCTGGGTTCCTACTTTAGCTTCACTACTAATTGAAGTAGTTAGGCCACTGAGTAAATAGAATTACTTAGTAAATCTGGGTTTCGTTTTCCTCATCTGTAAAATGAAGGAGTTACAGTAGATGACTTCAACTTAATTCAACAAACACATTTGCTTAGTGGATGGAAAGTCAGAAGGAGACCCTATCTATGTCATTTACCCTCAGTGCCCCAAGGCTGTTCTCTGATACCCTAAGATGCACATATGGCGCTGATCTTCTGGCCTGCTTTGGTTTCCCAGTTTGCTATACTAATGAAATCACAGGCAAAATTCCTATCTCTACATGCCAGGTCTTGAGGTAGGCACTGTGGATACAAAGGGGGAGGGAAGGAGGGAGGAAGCATTTATTAAGTACCTACTATGTGCCAGGGACTGTGCTAAGTACTTTACAAATATTAGCTCATTTGTTGTTCACCACAACCATGGAAGGTAGTTGCTATTATCATTCTTATTTTACAGTTAAGGAAGTTCAGGCAGTCCTGATCTATATCTGGCCACCGGACCCAGATGGCTCCAGAGGAAAAAGTTTGGCTGGTGACTTTGCACAGCCCTTACACACTTAAATCCAATTCACTTGCATGTCATCACCTCCCTGAGGTCATGGTCCTTTTTGAGAATGAAGGACAAACAACAAGTTACCCAGAATCACACAGTAAGTATTTGAGAAGAGATTTAAATTCAGGGTTTCCTGCCTCCAATCCCCAAACCCTCTCCATTGTATCCCCTAACGGCCTCTACAAAGACCAGAGCAAAAGAGTTTTTGTCTATGAGAAGAATGTGGGGGGAAGGGCACAAAGAGAGTAAATGCAAAATAGAGCAAGTCAACATAAAATAATTTGGTACTAGGGGAACTATCAACTTGAAGAATGAGAAAAGAGCTCAAGTAGGAGGTCACACTGGATCTGAGCCTTGAACTGAGTTAGGGATTCTAAGAAGTGAAGAACTTCTATGAATCCTTCCCACTTGGCTATTCTATGAAATTTGACTCCAATATAAAAGAAATTGTGACATTATAAAATGATCTGTCATTTTAAAACACATCAAAAATAGGAGAAGGGTAGCCAGAATCTGGGAGTAAAGCATGTACTCATTGATTGGGGAATGGCTGAACAAATGGGGGTACAAACATTTAATAGAATGCTATCCCACCATAAGAAATGATGAATATGAATGATTCAAAGAAACTTGGGAAGACATGTTATGAACTGGTACAGAGAAAAGTTAGGAGAACACGAATGCAAAGGAAACATGGAGTCACAGATTTAGAGTTAGAAAGGACTTTTGAGGTCATTTAGTCTAACCCCTTCATTTTACAAATGAAGAAACAGGTCCAGCAAAGTTAAATAACCTGTTTAATGCACAGGTAGTAAGAGATCACATCAGGATTTGAACTTCAGACTTGGAATCCAAGATGCTTTCCAATACACCGTGCTGTACCCAATGCAGTCACTGAAGACAATCTTCAGAGGACTGATGGAGAAGCATGCCCTCCCCCCCTCAGAAAACTGTAGTTGTGGAATGAAACATACTTCAGCAGATATGGCCAATGTGTTAACTTGTTTCAATGAATTGGGGCTTAGATTTTTGAATCATTTGGAAGGTAGGAGAATGGAAAAAAACAAAGACTACATCTACCATGATCCTTTCTCCACTCCACCCTTCATCCATACTCACTAATGCCCATATATACATTACTTCTCTCTCTTAACAAAAGTCATGAACAATCAGATGAATATCTGTAAAAATTAGATTATGGCTAATCTTAGTGTGAATACGATGAGTAGGAGGAAAGGACATAAAGTTTATATTATGTAGTTGTCATTTTTCAGTTATGTCTGACCCTTTGTAATGCCATTTGGAATTTTCTTGGCAAAGATACTGAAGTAGTTTGTCATTTCCTTCACCAACTCATTTCACAGATGAGGAAACTGAGGCAAACAGGATTAAGTGACTTGCACAGGGTCACACAGATACTAAGTGTCTGAAGCCAGATTTGAATTCATGAGGATAAGTCTTCCGGATTCCAAGCCCAAAGCTCTATCCACTATACTGCCCCAATGTCTGGATTATGACTTGTTACTAAAAGTTTATCCCTTTACCTGAAAATTAAAATGGGATTATAAATTACTTATATTAAACTATTAGCTAGATAGACAGGGTGACACAGTAAACAAAAGTTTAGTCTTAGAATAGAAAAGAACAGCCTATCTGTGTAATCACAGGCTAATCACCTCATCTCTCAGTTCTCAACTCTAAGACTATAAATTATGTAAATAGAGGGAGTTTCTAAATGGTTGTGACTAGTGAAGTCACAGATCTGGACTATACATCTATACATACATACATATATACATAACACACAGGCCAACTGTTAGCTGACTTGGGGGACATCTGTGCAATTGGGGGTTGGGAGGGAGGCTTCTCCTGTCCTTAAAGCTTGACCAGATTTGCCATTCCTAGTTCAGAACATACGCAATATCCCTTGCCCAGTTCTAATCCACTATGTATAAACTTAGTGAGACTACTTCTCATCATGAATGGCTGTAGTCCTGCTGCTAGATGGTGACTGAAATATCTTCTGGTCGGTTGTGGAGTCAACAAAGTAAAATGCCCCTCCATGGTCTTTTTTGTATTTTTCCTTCCTAGCCCTGAGCAAGGCAAGAATAGCCATGAGGTTCCAGGTGGGAGAAGAGGGGCATCAGTTCTTCTATCTCAAAACTGCCATGTGTCTGTGAACTTGTGGTACCTTTGTTCCCTTCATGTTTATTCTTTCCCGAATTTAGGTAGATGAGTATGTGGAGATGGAATTGACCCGGCTATAACCTTGTGAATTTTGAAATGACAATGGCCACTGGAGTTTTGCAGAATCTATTGGAGGCAGTAACAGTGGCTGTCTTCTGAGGAAGTGCCTACATACAGAGGTAGAAAGACAGTCACCTGCAGATGTTGGCATGTGTAAGGATCTGACAGAGAGAGGGGCCAGCTATGGGTTCTGGAAAGGCACCAATCCTTGGAGCCCAGTAGAAAGATACGTCTAAGGTGAACTCATTAAGGTCTCCACAACAGGGAGAAAAGTACTCCCTGGGCTAGGGGTTTAAAGGACTCTCTCAGCCTCATATGTTAGCTATACATCTGCCTGACTCTGTTCTTTAAGTAGGAGCCCCTTTCCCACCCCACCCCCATTTGTAGTTAAGGGGAATTGTCTTGCAATTATCCTTCTTACTATATCTTTTCAGTAAAGACTCTTTTGTAAAAGCTAAATTGATGTTAACTGGTTGATTGATAATGTACAGCAGTCCATGAAGCAGAGCCATGACCTCTAACACTTACCAGTGCCCCCAACTAGTGTAAAATTTAATTGGGAAGTTTTTAATAACAAATAAAAATACAATATAGTTAGTTGTAATTTTAGGATTTGCAAGCCGCTATGTGACCTGTATCTATTTGAGTCTGATACTACTGATGTGGAGGATAGCCGATGGATGCTTACAATAGTGCTATAAAGCCCAGTCCTTCTAGAACCCTAGAAAAAAGTTACCCCTAGATGTAGTTGGTTGCCTCCAGGGAAGCCAACCTCCCCAGGAGGGAATATCAATCTATATAGATTAAGGTGATAAAATCAGAAAATGACTTGAATAGAAGCATATCAGATGTGAAATACAGTAGAGGTAACCAAGATTCTTATTGGTAAGGCACTTTGGGATTTACAGTAACTGTTTGAGGTCACTAGGATGGTATTTCATGCCCTGTGGCACTTTGTGCTGTGAGCACTGCCTTTATGACCTGGGAGACCTAATTTTCTTCCCAAATCCAATGGGCAATCATTGTCTAGATGTCCTGGTGGGATCTGGCCCAGAACTATTTCTGTATTTTCATCTCTTTTTAAATCTTAAATTTACAGAAAGTCATAGATTTACCATTTTTCCTCGATTTTTTCCTCTTAGAGGTGTTTTTTTTTAAATAATTAAAACTGACTTAAACATTACCCTTCTAAAGCATCTTTCAAAAGAATCCTAAACTCATAGGATTTCTAAAAAATGTCCAATAACCATTAAAAATAGAACAGGGAATTTTGGAGTGATGACAACTACCACTGCTCACCCTCCATGGGCCATAATTAAGAATGCTTAGCTGTAAAATGATGCTATTAAGGCAATAATCGGAAACTAAATCTCGTAAGTCTTTCCTTCCCTGCCTATCCTTTAATTTTCCTGCCACTTGGCATCATTCTTATCCTTATTTATTCGTTCATTCTTTTACTATATTATTCTTCAGTATTTAATATACTCAAACATTCTGGGAATTGTGTATTGGTAGAAATAGTGAGAGAGAGTGGAAATGGGGGCACTCCATAAGTATGCCAAGAGTATGTACACCAATACTCAGTTTTCACAAGAATTTAGAATATGTAAATGTAAGATGTCTTAACTGTATTGAAGAATCTTCAGAGATCAAGAAGTAATGAGGCATAATCAGTCAATTGATCAACCAGCATTTATTAAGCACCTACTATGGATCAGGGCAGGCACTGGGATGGGGGGTGGGGGGTTCAAAGATATAAATCAATCAGTTCTACCCAGAGGAACAATACGCGTACAAACAAGCCAACTAAAATATTATAAGAAGTAAATGCAAAATAATTCTGAGAGATCGGGAGGTCTAATGTAGGAGGCAGTATTTGGACTGAGTTTTGCAGACAAGAAGAAATTCTAAGAGGTAAAGATTCAATGCATGAAGACAATTGGTGCAGAGACATATGTACAATAGACAGAATGCCAAGTACAAGGAATAACAAGTAGCCCAATTTGAATGGAACATAGGGTGTGGAATGAGTGTGAAAAGTTTGGCCAGAGCCCAAATATGAAGGGCTTCCAATGTCAGAGGATTTGTATTTTATTCTAGAGACAGAGGGGAGTGACATACTCAGACCCGTGTTTCAGTTATATCAATTTGGTAGCTAGATGGGGATGGATTGAAAGGGGAGAAGTAAGGCAAGGAGAGGTATTAAGCATGGATAGAAGATAGTGGAGGGGCAGCTAGGGTGGTGCAGTGGACAGAGCACCAGACCGGGAGGCAGGAAAATCAGAGTTCAAATTCTGCCTCAGACATTTAATATCTGTGTGACCCTGACAAGTCACTTAATCCTGTTTGCCTCAATTTTCTCATCTGTAAAATGAGCTGGAGAAGGAAATGGCAAAGTGCTCCAGTATCTCTGCCAAGAAAATCCCAAATGGGGTCACAAGGAGTTGGACATGACTGAAACAACTGAACTACAACAAAAAAAAATAGTGGATAATTAGACTTGGTTTTAAGAAAATTTGGGTCCAAGTCTTGCCTCAGATTCATACTGGCTAAATGATCACTTAACAAGTCACTTAAATTTTCAGTATCACAAGCCACCCTCTAAGACTCTAAGTTGCCAAAAAGTCCTCAATTTACTTCAGTGGAAGGAATCTCCACACCAGGCATTGCCCAACCTGAACAAATAGCAGGTACTGATTAAAAAATAAACAATAACAACAATGAAAACCAGGGAGAATGCTCCTTGGAGTCAGGAAGGTACATGTAGATTAATATCTTGCTGCTAACAGTTACTAGGTATGTGACTATGGGCAAGACCCATAAACTTTCTGAGCCTTGGGCAAAGACTTATCTACTAAAGTTATAGATCTCAGTGTCCTGGTTTTTCAGGGATCGCTCTGTGTCCCAATCAGAGACATTTCAGTATTTCAGGATGACAATGTCATTTAATAGCAAATGTTTCCCTTTCAGAATAGATGAAACAGTGGCTCCAGGGAAGACAAGTGAATCTTGGGTGAAGGACAGCTTTCACTTGTGGAGATGTTTTTGGAACTGGCAGTACATGGATAATGTCAGTCCTTGACAGGTTAGAAAGGGGAATCTTGAAGCACATCTTTCAATACTGAAATGTTATCACTCAGATGGCAGGGAGGATAATTAAAAAAATAGCCAGAAAAGGCTGATCGACTCCCCCTCGTCCCTTTTAATGCTCCAAATGTTTGAATTGACATTAGGCTTCACTCTAGTCATCCCTTCTCGCTCCCCCATTGTCTAGATTTTAATTAGTAACCCCCCCTGCAATGTGTAGGCTACCTCCCAAGCTCCAGGAAGCAAAGTGGTAACTACTTTTAACCTGAGTACTTAGATGTGCTTCTAGATGTCAAGGATGAGTTTTAGGTCATCTGGCATCTTAACAGCAAGCCTAGAATTATGATCCTGACCTTGGAATTTTGTAGCTTTTGCCCAAGAACCAGAATCTAATTCATGGAATCAGAAATTATTAGATTTGGGGGAAAATATAGAGATCATCTCTTTACTTCCCAAGGTCACACATCAAGTTAATGTCAGAGCTAGGACTTGAACCTATATCTTCTGATTCTAGTCCAATACTCTTTTTACTTTTTATTCATATTAAAGCCCATTATTCTATTTTTAGCTGGAACTGCTCAAATGCAGAGGGGAAATCTTAAGGGAGATTAAAAAACAGATAAGTTAATTAGAAACAAATCCTCAGTGACTTTAAAGACAATTAAGATAATAATAGAAGCTATTTTGATTCAATGCTTTTTAAAATTAATTTTATTTTTAGATCCCATGCCTATTAATTTGAATTTCAAAAAATGTACTCTTAATATTTTGAAGTCAAATTAGTATTTCACGATTTTTAAGGGAAACTTGCTTTACTGTTTAACTCAAATTTGGTTGTTGTTTTTTTCTGTCATTAAATAGGCCATTTCTATCAGTTATAGATCAATCAGCCCAGTTACAAATGGGCAAATTTCCATTTATGTAACATCTGGAGCTCTCAAAAAGAACCATAGGGGGAAAGGACAGAGTGTCAGATATCTTAATTGCCACATTATCATAGATAGCCCTCCTCTTGGGTAGCACAAGATTGCTTAATGGGAAGTGAGGTAGGTAGGCAAGCTCACTTGCCTTAACAGCAGAGCAACCAAAACACTCCAAGGTCCCATCTTGCTATAAATGTATCATCCTATCACCTATAAAAGAGAAGACTCCCATCTTCCACACAATCCCAGTTATGTCCTTCCCTGGGACCAAAAGATTCACATTTTGGTCAGTTTGTCTTCCCTACTAAACCAGTTCTCCCCAAAGGCAATAAAGGTGCTTCCAATCTAACATCCACTAGAATAATAACTACCCTTCCTTCTTCTTAAATACCCCAGCTAAGTATCTCCTATGATGAGCTTTCCAAAGTTCCATTGGGTTCTTCTGGGTATCATGCTAACAATGTGGACTCTTAAAAAAATTAATGGTATATAGGTACATATATATATATATATATATGTACCTATATATGTATATACATATATAAATTTCCCTGCTTTGTTACAATCAAAACGTATTGTTGTTGTTTTAATCGAAACAAGTGTTGGCCTCTTTGAGGACTTAGTTGCTTAGGACCTGGATCTTTCAGCATTTTGATTGGCTTCCCATAGTAAATATTCTGTAAACATCCCTTTAAAATAAAGTAACCAAAAAGGGACACATCAATTCCAATCTCTCTCTCTCTCTCTCTCTCTCTCTCTCTCTCTCTCTCTCTCTCTTCCTCTCTCCCTCTCTCTGTCTGTCTCTCTCACCGCCCCCCTTTCCCCCTCTCATTACCTCCTTTGGTCTGAACATTATTAGGATAGGATTTATTTCTATTAATAGAAGTAGAAAGAAATACCTTTTTTGACAGGGGCAAAAAGGCAAACCAACTGGTTAATTTCTTGCTTATCATATTTTCCAGTCATCAATGCTGAAAGGCATTGCATCCTTCACTGAATACATAAGTAAATATGCTGCCATTGCCATCTGGTGGCAACTTTGTGAATTGTAGGCACAAGGTCCCCAGGGTGAAAATTAGCCTCTTTTTAGGAGCTAGCCAATGCAACTGTAATTCAATCACAGGAACCATGACAGATACCTATGCTGCAGGCCAACAAGGACTCTCCCAAATTTTCAATTTTCTCAGGGTTTTTTAAGGCAGAAATTCTTGGGAATTTATTTTAGCCATTGTTTTTACCTTATACACCCTCAGAGAAGATAGTTTCCAAAGGAAAGTCTCTTTCCCTGGGCCACTCTGTACAACTTCATCCCACATGGAGATGGATATTCTTAGTACTTATTCCATTCATTATTGCCTCCTCTCTTGTTTGCTCCTTCACCACAGGGGCTTTATCAATTATTTAATATGTTGTAGACACTTGAAAAGTAAAAGTAAAAAGTTAAAAACTATCATCCCTGAAATAACATCTCATAAAAGTCTGCATATATGTTTGAGCATTTCTCTTGGAAATTGTGCCAAGGAGTTATTTCTCTTTCTAAAAAGCAATTTTGTGCCTTTTACTAACAAAGAAAAAAAGGCTGGACCTTTTCACACATTAAAAAAAATAGCGGGCTGCGCAATTAATGCCAATTTATAACAGTAACTAAATAAAATATTGATGAAATAAAAACTGAAAGGCTCAATCTGAGAAAATAGGAATGGAGTTTATGTTGGAGAGCTTACAATTTTAAATCTCTTGGTAAATAAAGACTTTGGTTTTCCCAAACCTCTAAAAAGCTGATGTACATATACATATGCATATGCATATATATATATATATATATATATGTATATATATATTATTATTATTATCAGTCAGATAAAGGCCAAATTCCTTTACTTTATATCCAAAGCCTTCCATGATTTGGACCTAATCTACCTTTCCAATCTGTTTGATGCCACGAGGACATCTCCTTTAAGAAACAAAGGTAGACACAGCTGAAATCTCTTGGGTCTACCTCAAAATGAAACCATGGACAGAGGCCCTTTCACATAAGATGATTTGTCTTAACAAAAACTGAGTGCCGTGGAACCAATTCTGCTGGCTTTCAGAGTTCCAATTTCTCACATTGCCCTTGTTTTTTGCTGCTTTTCTTATCAACCCATAATACTCCTGGCTAGTGCCATGATTTTTCTGCTTGCCCATCCTTGGCTCTGGCATCCTTAGATCCCTACTCCTCAATAGTTTTCTTCCCCACCTCTGGATCCTACAGCCTAGAAAAGTACCGCCTTTTGCTAAAACTCTGGCCACACTGGCATTAGCAACCTTTTCTCTCACTGTTCCCATTCATTCAGCCTATGCTCCAACCAGGGAGCTACTCATTCCCAAACATGCCCCTTTCTTTTCCTTCGCTATGTTTTTGCTTTTGTGTCTTCTGAGTTGCCCTTTATCCCGTTGTTAAAATCCAATTCAATTGAAAAAAGAATTATTAAATGCTTACTATATACTAGGGGATCAAAGAGAAGTACAATTCAGAATTGATCTTTAAAAGCTTATTGCTAAATGGGGAAGGGGAAGAAATAAGAATACAAATAATTATAACACCTGGGAGAGCGTGATAATTTAACTAGACAACCTTTATTAAGCAACTACTAGGCATCAGACATTGTGGGCAGGATGTAAAGAAGAAAAAAAAAGCAAATAATTCCTGCCCTTACATTCCACTATCACAACCTAGACAATTTCCAAGGTCGTTTTCAGCCCTTGATTCTGGAATTATGTGTGCATAGAAAAGTAAATTTAAAAATCAATTGAAAAGAGAGAGCACATTGATAACTGGGCATATCTAGGAAGCAAGGATCGCCTGAGCTTGTCCTTAAAAGAAGATAAGGATGCTGCTAGAGGAAAATTAAGAGGGTGGTCGTTCTAGATTTGGAGGCAGGAGATGGAACTCCAAGGTAGGGGATAGCTTTTGAGCAAGGAGTGGCATCTCTGTGCAGGATTGATTGGAATGGAAAGAGACTAGAAACCTTAGGAGCGTATTGCAATAGTCCAGACAAGAGGTGATGAGGGTCTAAATTAGGTTTGTGGCTATGTAAGTGGAGAGAAGGAGATGAGTATAAAAGTTGTGAAGGCATGATGGACAAGATTTAGCAACTGTTTGGGTTGCTAACAGGTGGGAGATGAGGAAGAATAAAGGATGGCTCTGCTTTTATAAATATGAATGACTAGGAAGAGAGTAGTTTCTTCAAGGGAAATAATACAATTTAGAGGAGGAGGAATTTTAGGGGAGGAAGAAAATCATTTCCATTTTGGAGAAGTTGAGTTTAAAATAGCAGCAGACATTTTGCCCTAAATTCTCTCCTGAACTCCAATCACTGATTGCCTACTGTTTGTCCTACATTACACTGAAATGTACTGTTACAAGAATTTTTTTATTTCCTCTTATTAATTTTTATTATTTGGTGGGGAGGGGTGTCAGGGCCATCTCCACATTTGGAGGTTATTGAGCTGGCTGAAATCTGTCCCATGGGATGGTATTCCTCAGATAAGAAGCCAAAAGAGAATCAGTGCCTCTGAAAGTAATTTGTCTTCTTTTAATCATGGAAAGATTCTATTATCCTCAAGACATGTAAATATCCCCTCTCAATAGGCCATTGTGAACCTTATAATTGTATCTTAATCTGTAACCTGACTTAGTTTACTTATTTAGTCTTTAACTAGCTCTATTTCCTTAGGGATTATATGAGATTATGCTTTTTTAGCTAAATTTGTCCAACTTTTATGAACTAAGTGGTTGTACTGTATGTCAAAAATCATTTCTCCATCTATTTGGTCTATAAAAAGCCTTGTTAGAACCCTCAAATTGATTCAGGGTTATATTTCTGCCTCCAGAACCTGTGTTTAAATAGAATAAAACCAAAGTTTCTACTTCCATAATTTCTGTATTGTGGTAGATTTATTTGGTAGCAGTAACCTATCATATGAACTCAGAAGATATTTCTTCCTTAACAGTACCATCAGCATCTCAAAGTCAACCTGTCCAGACACAACTCAGAGGTCAGATACCTGTGGAGGGGCTGGAAGAAGAGAGACAAAAACTGGTGGGAAGGTAGACCAGTCCAGAGAGTGAATTGAATTAAACCAGACATGAAGTGAGCAGTATGGCTGGAGGTCCTCAAGAAATAGCCATTTTTAGGTAGAGACCTGCTAGTCAGTGAGCAGATCTTAAGGTGAAAGTCATCTCTAGGTGGAGGAGAGATAAAGCAATGTGAAAAGTGAGTTGACCTGAGAATTTTTTTATTTTTCCATAGAATGTAACCTCTTTTTGGGCAGGGACCATTTGATTTTGACTTTTATATTTCCAGTGCCTTGAACAAAATAAGTTCCAAATAAATGCTCACTGAATTGAATAGTTTGTTGAAGGAGAAAGGTATGGGATTAGGGTTAAAGGTGACTAGCCTAGCAATCCACACAGGGAAAAACATGTACTACATGAGTTCAAATCTGGCCTCAGGCATGGTAGCTATGTGACTCTGAGCAAGTCACTTAACCCTGTTTGCCTCAGTTTCCTCATGTGTAAAATGAGCTGGAGAAGGAAATGGCAAACCACTAGAGCATCTTTGCCAAAAAAAACCCAAATGGAGTCACAAAGAGTAGGACACAACCAAATGACAAAAATAATGCCAACCCCTATTGCCACTAAGGTGTGCTTCTTATCTAGTCATGGCACTGAATGAATTGTCCTCTGCTTTCCTTTCCTAGCTGCTCCATAAGTTGGCAGCATTGTATCAAACACAATGAACATGCCCAGGCCACTTGTTAATTGTATCATTGTGAGGAGCAGCCTTCGATGTGGGGCTGAAGAGAGGGTGGTGATAAAAGGAGAGAAGAGACCACGGTTCTGTCTAGTCTAGGCTTCCAGAGGGGCCAGATATGAGATGGCCATAGGGTATCCTCTTTCAGGGAAAGGTCAACAAAGACAAATGCTTTGCTCTGTTTTTGCTTCTCTTCCTGGCTTCTTGTAAAGACCCTTCTGTCCCACTGAGGTTGTAAACTTGCCAAGACCCATCTCTTTGATTTCTTGTTTCCTACAGGACCCGGCAGGCTGTTGACATTCGATAAATGTTAAATGATAACAATGGTTTACTGTCAGCTGTTTCTTTATAGCTGTCAGTACTGGGCAGCTAGTGGGTGGAAGAGACAGACTTGTTCAGTGTGGTCAGATTATTTGGACATCAAGGTTATTGGTCAAACCAGAGTTTAGTGTAAAACATAATAGTGCTCAAATAGAGGTGAGGTGGGGTCAATGGACAGCTCCTCTTGGAAGCCGGCAATGCACTAGGCAGCCTTCTTATTCTTCCTGCAGTAACCCAGGCTACACCAATATCCCTGCTTGCATAACACTGTTGCATACGTTCTCTGCATCCCTCTGCCCTTAGACCTAGCCCTCTCTCTGGAGCCAGATCAGTCTTCAATTTCTGGTCCTAACTTCCTCACTCTGGAGTACCCCATGGTTCCCTTGAGCCTGCCCCCTTCATCACATCATCACTTTTTTTTTCTCTTCAAAACACTTCCAGATCTTAGAACAACTGTTCTGGGCCTTTTCTTTTCTTTTTTTTTAAAGGGAGTATAGGACCAAAAGAAACCTCTGGGTGCTGATACAAAGACAAGATTAAGATCCATCGCCTTAGGGTAAAGTGCCTTTTCTAGTGACATACCAAACAATCTTCAGTTTCCAGTAGTTAAAATCCCGTTCACATCTAGACTCTCTGGTGTATATCTAGAATTTTTACATGCAGGAGCATAGCTTATGTTTTGTTTTAATAATGCCTCTCTGCTCCAACTGGGAATTTCCTTAATACACCAGGATGTTAATTGACTAAGACAGTATTCGAAGGACTGTATGACCTACAGTTGTTTCTTTTCTTTTTTTTTTCCCTTGGGTGGGTGTGGTGTGAGGTGGTGCCAGCAAAGAAAGAGCA